>NC_136522.1:32965625-32970625 GCF_053919585.1 Euprymna scolopes
AGTAAAAAAATAGACGCAAACAACCACAGCTGCGACGTAAGCATGTACCTACTACACGACTGGCGTGATCAGCCACACTACCAAATACGACAGGGAGACAGCTTCGGACATAAATGGGAAAACCCAAGTCTACTAAAACGTCCCCTTACAAACATCATGAGCGAGGGGAACTATACGATACAAGGAGCACTAATGTCGGGAGCAAGTCTGCTAGAAAACACTCTAAATAACGGAGTAAAAACGGCATGGGACGGAGGAGTAGCCGTAGCAACAGCTCCGTGCTACGGAACGCTAGCACAACACGCAGAGGACAACTTAGCACATGGCGCAGCTAGAAAAAGAGGAAGATCAGAATTACAGGAGGACTTGGTACAAACTGAGGTAGCAGACGTGAACTTCGATCACATGAAAGGCAGGAAAGCCAACACGACACCTAAGGAGAAAAAACAGAGAAGTAAACACAAGGACATCTACCATGGGGCATGGACAGGCTACATACAAACTGGAGGAAGTTTCACAGTAGCCAACAGAACGGTAATAAACAAATCGTTGTATACATCCGAGGACCTGCTCCTAATCAACGTGCCGGAAATTATGCGACCGTCGGCCGCATCCGGTATCCTATACTTCACTTTTGAACTAACGTACATGCTCGAATTGGAAATTTGGTACGAATCATATAAGCATCCGAGTAAACTACCTGTGAACGATCACAACTGCGCACTAATCGGAGTGGACGACGACTGGCACTACGAATTACACAACATAGTCGCACCCAACAGGCATCTACACAGACAGATCCCCAAAGCGATGCTGCATGGCCATGGTACGTACATAGCAAAGGACACCCACACGGGTGTCACGATTGGTTACAATCACGGAAAGTTCGTGAACAAGTAACAGGCCACGCCTCGTAATGGGCGGGACCCCAAAAAACGCTGACAACGCATAAAAATAAATAAAGTCAGCAAAATTATATTTATTTGCGGCGCACATACACCGAAAGCCACGTCGGCGAAATTGGATACGACAAGAATGTGCAGACCTAAACAAAAATTCATTATAAATAAGACGGCTTGGGACCGACTCCGCAGACAGCGACGATGGAGGCAGCTACTCAACACGAGGAGAAGGCAAGGTTCAACGACTACATCCTCTCAGACACCATCGCAGGAAGAAAACTCACTCCGTACACGTGGGTCTACCGATGGCATCACACCAACTCCTTCACCTTAAAGAGCGAGCAACAGCATATCCCTCCATTCAAAAAAGCATGCAGTTACGACGAAAATGACAGAGAAAACTTGCTTCTGGCGAACATCCTGGATCAAAGACCAAACATTGTGGTATACCACAAGGCTGGACCAAGCCGGCTAAAAAACTGCTCAGACGTCGACCACTTCCATATCATAAGTTGGCATTATGAGCATCCGACGAGCGAGTACGGTTTCAGTCAGCTGAAGAAAACTCTGCAGTGAACAGCCGTACACCATGACGTGTCCTAAGGTGTACAGTCCATACGGCCTATGCAGTTATCTCACGACAGACCCGACAATACGGACAGTACTATCAGCAGCAAACCTAACATCGGACAGACAACTGGCAATGTTACGACAACTGACAAGACAATACGGGAACCAAGTCCGGAATTGGAGGAGTCACGTCTGGCGAATAAAGCAGACAGCCTGAGAGGTCAGAAGTACGACTTCCTGACGAAGATTATGAAAAAGGCCAATTCGACAGACGTCGGCGACCTGATGATATACTGCGCCAGAACTGCTAAGCCATCGACAAAGCAGACATGGGACAGTATCCACAAGAATACGGCAAACCTCGCCAACATCATTGCTGCGGCAACAGCCGACGTACAGATACAAAGCAGAGTGACGCCGATACACGAGCAAATCCGCGAAAAACACAAACTGTTCTCGGCTATGACGCATCAGTACTGGCCGGTACAAAAGTCGTTGGACATATATGACGAATGGCTGGAGTACCACCAAATTGACGCAGACGAATTCGCCACCAGCACCTTCGAGGTTTGCCACAAAATCCGATCTAAAAAAAATGCCCTCCACATCACGGGCCCGTTCAACTCCGGGAAGTCCTACATATTAAGAAGCATCCGAAACGGCTTGATGAATGCTGGAAGAATGCGGTGCCAGGCCAGCGACAATTTTACCTTCGGCAGCTGTGTTGACAAGAGCCTTATCTTTACGGAGGAAATGTGGTTCACGCCACAGAATGTAGAGGAAGCTAAATGCATCCTTGAAGGCACGGACACCTACGTAAACGTAAAGCATCAGAGCGAGCGTATCCTAAAACGCACACCCTGCTTGTCAACCAGCAATGACGAGCCCTGGCGACACGTAGCCAATGAGAAGCAGGCCATGATCAACCGGATGTTCCTGTTCACGACAAGAACAGCCATGGAAGACTTAAAAGGATGGGGAACCTTGGAGTTGAACCCGCTCATGTGGTTAACGATATGGAGGAAGCACATAACGGACAATCAGCGTGATGGGTACATTCCAAAAGCGGCTAAAACAACGACGCAACCCAAACCGTCATCAAGATACACCTGGGAGGAGACGGACGAACACAGTCCATCTAAAAAAATTACGTGTACGTCACGAAATGGATAACCAATGCGAGTTAGATCCTAACCAACCAGCCCAGGTGTGCCTGACACACGGCCATCCCATCAACTGTCCGACACCACCAAACGAGTCGGATACAACATTGCCCTTCACAGACTCGGACTTGGAAGAGCTCATGACACCGAGCAACTCGCCGTCAGCACCGCCAGACACACAGACACACGACACAATCATAATTAGTGACAGCGACGACGACAAAGAAAACGACAAGGACAAAAAAAAAAAAAAAAACCTCAACGAATTCACACTGACAGAGAACTACACACACACATACACATAACACACAGACAAACAAAATCCTTGCAGACATTGGTAATGTACTGCGAGGAATTGCTGACAGACTGACTAAAATAAAAGGACAATCTAGTCTAAGTCTAAGTAGCAATACACATGAAAAAATTGAAATAGCTTGAAATATTTCAATATTGGTATGCATAGAAAGAGCTTGATGAGCTAAGAAAGAATCTTTTTAAATTTTTAAAATCTGATTAAAATTAAGGAAGTTATGGCTATTTTTGTGCCTCACGCGTTTGGATATTTTTCCCTCTTTAAGACCATATGCGTTTCGTCATTTTTTACACTACTTTTTCAGTAAAAATGTCATATCTTTGTTAAAACACAAGACTAAGAAATGAAATTTACCATATAAGTGTATTTTTGTACAAGGAATCAGAATATGCAACTGAAAATCTCCCAAAGTTTATGGTTTCCAAATAATCTGCAGTAAATGTGCATAAATATGCAGCAATTCCTTAAAAATGCCATGTATCCATAAACAGAAAAGAAGTTGGAGAACTCATAGTTGAATTGTAATGTGCTTTATGTACAAAAAACTTAAATCTAAACATAAGACCATTTAAAAATGAATATATTGCAATATTTCTTTGGTATTATTGTAGATTAACACCTTCTGTTTAACCCCACTCAACTCCTTCTGACCACCCCTCAAAAATGTGATTCTACCTTTTTAGGAAATTATGTATAAAATGCCATGAAAAACTTTAATGAAAGATAAACAAATTATTTTAGAATTGAATGTAAAATAATTTCCTAATATAGGTCATTCTTGCATTTTAGGGCAGTTAACTGTTTTTTTTTTTTTCTATGGGAAAATATGCATGCTTTTTTTTTCTTTTTTTTTTTAAAGATGATTATGTGTAGTTTTAAGAGGGTTTCTACGCAATGAGAATATGGGGAGGGTTGCCATTCGGACTTTGAATTAATTGTAGGGGCTAAGGAAAATTATGTGTGAACATACTGAAAACTTGACAGAGACAAAGCTAACAAAAACAATATTAGAGGGGGGAGCGGTTAGTTTCACAAAAATTTAATGTAAAATAATTCACCATTTCCTGGCCATTCTAGCATTTTAGGACAGTTAACCAATTTATTTTTATGTGTATTTTTCTTTAAGGAAGGATCTATTTTTTGTTTGTTTGTTTGTTTGTTTTAGATGCTTGTATGTGGCTTACAGAGGTATTTTGTGGGGGAGGGGGGCTTGCCACTCGAACTTAGTGTTATTGTTAGGGTTAAGAGTGTTTTAGGAATACGAACCGTTACTTCATTTTTGTTTTGTTGTCCTAACTGCAAAATGCTGTTTCCATTTCAAATAAATATTTTACAGAAAGTTATATATATATATATATGTCTGTGTGTGTGTGTGTATTCGACAGGTAAATAAGTCAGCAAATGTTATATTTAGTTTTAATTTAATAAGAAACTGCGTTGCGAAATTTCAAAGAAAATTCCATAAATTTGTTGATTTCTATTTTCGAGGTTGAAGGTGTTAATTCCATAGGCCGTTTATATTACGCTGGAGCAGGTTGTAAAAATATCTTTCGCTTAATAAGTAGAAAAAAAATAACGAAATAAAAAGCTTCCTAATTGTAGTTTGATGTGTTTTCTTTTAAAATTTCAAGAATATTGATATAGATTTTGAGGGTTTGTATTACTATACACATAGATTCGAAAAAGTTGTCAAAAAAACAAATATATAACAAATAAATGTTACCAAAAGCAAGTTACTTTTCTACCTAACTGGATAATTTTTTAGTGTTTTTATTTAATGTAACATGTTTATTCAGCTTGAAAACAGTGTTTACCGATGTTTTGGAAAATTTAAAATGGCGCCCGACTCTTGAAACGGTAAGTTTGGGGAAAAGAGTTAAAAATAAAAAAGTAGACAAAATACTGCTAGAAACTCGCTCAATATATGTTACCGTGACATGTGACATAGGCTGACATATATTTGGTGAGTTTTTAATAGTATTTTGTATAGATTTTTAACTCCTTTTCTCAAACTTACCGTGTCAAAGAGTCGGGGCCGGGCGCCATTTTTAA
>NC_136522.1:32985625-32990625 GCF_053919585.1 Euprymna scolopes
TACTAGTCTCATCTTTATTAGTTGTTGTTTGTTTGTTTTTATTAGTTCACAACGTTTCGGCCAACTTCCTCTGGCCTTCGTCAGGTGGTAACCGCGACGGATAGGAACTTCGAATCTCCTAACTGCATTCTCAGCCATCACTGCCATCCGTAGTTGTCGTCGTCTCACCACATTTTTGACCAATTACCTCTGGCACGCTTTGGGTGGGATTGAAACCGCTATCTTCAGACAATGTTCATCTGGAACCGTAGAGATTCAACGTCTCTATCAACTGCGCCACGGGCCCCGAAGGGCGATCAAGGTTGGATTCTTTGATCTTATAAATCCACATTTATTCATTATCTGATCTTCCATAGTCGGGTCCGTACCGATTGGTATATATATATATTATTCCTTAATTGGAATGTTTTTTTTTTTTATTTAGAGATGAGCATTTTTATGTTAATTTTATTTTTATTTCGGACTACTAGTCTCATCTTTATTAGTTGTTGTTTGTTTGTTTTTATTAGTTCACAACGTTTCGGCCAACTTCCTCTGGCCTTCGTCAGGTGGTAACCGCGACGGATAGGAACTTCGAATCTCCTAACTGCATTCTCAGCCATCACTGCCATCCGTAGTTGTCGTCGTCTCACCACATTTTTGACCAATTACCTCTGGCACGCTTTGGGTGGGATTGAAACCGCTATCTTCAGACAATGTTCATCTGGAACCGTAGAGATTCAACGTCTCTATCAACTGCGCCACGGGCCCCGAAGGGCGATCAAGGTTGGATTCTTTGATCTTATAAATCCACATTTATTCATTATCTGATCTTCCATAGTCGGGTCCGTACCGATTGGTATATATATATATTATTCCTTAATTGGAATGTTTTTTTTTTTTTTTTTTTATTTAGAGATGAGCATTTTTATGTTAATTTTATTTTTATTTCGGACTACTAGTCTCATCTTTATTAGTTGTTGTTTGTTTGTTTTTATTAGTTCACAACGTTTCGGCCAACTTCCTCTGGCCTTCGTCAGGTGGTAACCGCGACGGATAGGAACTTCGAATCTCCTAACTGCATTCTCAGCCATCACTGCCATCCGTAGTTGTCGTCGTCTCACCACATTTTTGACCAATTACCTCTGGCACGCTTTGGGTGGGATTGAAACCGCTATCTTCAGACAATGTTCATCTGGAACCGTAGAGATTCAACGTCTCTATCAACTGCGCCACGGGCCCCGAAGGGCGATCAAGGTTGGATTCTTTGATCTTATAAATCCACATTTATTCATTATCTGATCTTCCATAGTCGGGTCCGTACCGATTGGTATATATATATATTATTCCTTAATTGGAATGTTTTTTTTTTTTTTTTTTTTTTTATTTAGAGATGAGCATTTTTATGTTAATTTTATTTTTATTTCGGACTACTAGTCTCATCTTTATTAGTTGTTGTTTGTTTGTTTTTATTAGTTCACAACGTTTCGGCCAACTTCCTCTGGCCTTCGTCAGGTGGTAACCGCGACGGATAGGAACTTCGAATCTCCTAACTGCATTCTCAGCCATCACTGCCATCCGTAGTTGTCGTCGTCTCACCACATTTTTGACCAATTACCTCTGGCACGCTTTGGGTGGGATTGAAACCGCTATCTTCAGACAATGTTCATCTGGAACCGTAGAGATTCAACGTCTCTATCAACTGCGCCACGGGCCCCGAAGGGCGATCAAGGTTGGATTCTTTGATCTTATAAATCCACATTTATTCATTATCTGATCTTCCATAGTCGGGTCCGTACCGATTGGTATATATATATATTATTCCTTAATTGGAATGTTTTTTTTTTTTTTTTATTTAGAGATGAGCATTTTTATGTTAATTTTATTTTTATTTCGGACTACTAGTCTCATCTTTATTAGTTGTTGTTTGTTTGTTTTTATTAGTTCACAACGTTTCGGCCAACTTCCTCTGGCCTTCGTCAGGTGGTAACCGCGACGGATAGGAACTTCGAATCTCCTAACTGCATTCTCAGCCATCACTGCCATCCGTAGTTGTCGTCGTCTCACCACATTTTTGACCAATTACCTCTGGCACGCTTTGGGTGGGATTGAAACCGCTATCTTCAGACAATGTTCATCTGGAACCGTAGAGATTCAACGTCTCTATCAACTGCGCCACGGGCCCCGAAGGGCGATCAAGGTTGGATTCTTTGATCTTATAAATCCACATTTATTCATTATCTGATCTTCCATAGTCGGGTCCGTACCGATTGGTATATATATATATTATTCCTTAATTGGAATGTTTTTTTTTTATTTAGAGATGAGCATTTTTATGTTAATTTTATTTTTATTTCGGACTACTAGTCTCATCTTTATTAGTTGTTGTTTGTTTGTTTTTATTAGTTCACAACGTTTCGGCCAACTTCCTCTGGCCTTCGTCAGGTGGTAACCGCGACGGATAGGAACTTCGAATCTCCTAACTGCATTCTCAGCCATCACTGCCATCCGTAGTTGTCGTCGTCTCACCACATTTTTGACCAATTACCTCTGGCACGCTTTGGGTGGGATTGAAACCGCTATCTTCAGACAATGTTCATCTGGAACCGTAGAGATTCAACGTCTCTATCAACTGCGCCACGGGCCCCGAAGGGCGATCAAGGTTGGATTCTTTGATCTTATAAATCCACATTTATTCATTATCTGATCTTCCATAGTCGGGTCCGTACCGATTGGTATATATATATATTATTCCTTAATTGGAATGTTTTTTTTTTTTATTTAGAGATGAGCATTTTTATGTTAATTTTATTTTTATTTCGGACTACTAGTCTCATCTTTATTAGTTGTTGTTTGTTTGTTTTTATTAGTTCACAACGTTTCGGCCAACTTCCTCTGGCCTTCGTCAGGTGGTAACCGCGACGGATAGGAACTTCGAATCTCCTAACTGCATTCTCAGCCATCACTGCCATCCGTAGTTGTCGTCGTCTCACCACATTTTTGACCAATTACCTCTGGCACGCTTTGGGTGGGATTGAAACCGCTATCTTCAGACAATGTTCATCTGGAACCGTAGAGATTCAACGTCTCTATCAACTGCGCCACGGGCCCCGAAGGGCGATCAAGGTTGGATTCTTTGATCTTATAAATCCACATTTATTCATTATCTGATCTTCCATAGTCGGGTCCGTACCGATTGGTATATATATATATTATTCCTTAATTGGAATGTTTTTTTTTTTTTTTTTTATTTAGAGATGAGCATTTTTATGTTAATTTTATTTTTATTTCGGACTACTAGTCTCATCTTTATTAGTTGTTGTTTGTTTGTTTTTATTAGTTCACAACGTTTCGGCCAACTTCCTCTGGCCTTCGTCAGGTGGTAACCGCGACGGATAGGAACTTCGAATCTCCTAACTGCATTCTCAGCCATCACTGCCATCCGTAGTTGTCGTCGTCTCACCACATTTTTGACCAATTACCTCTGGCACGCTTTGGGTGGGATTGAAACCGCTATCTTCAGACAATGTTCATCTGGAACCGTAGAGATTCAACGTCTCTATCAACTGCGCCACGGGCCCCGAAGGGCGATCAAGGTTGGATTCTTTGATCTTATAAATCCACATTTATTCATTATCTGATCTTCCATAGTCGGGTCCGTACCGATTGGTATATATATATATTATTCCTTAATTGGAATGTTTTTTTTTTTTTTTATTTAGAGATGAGCATTTTTATGTTAATTTTATTTTTATTTCGGACTACTAGTCTCATCTTTATTAGTTGTTGTTTGTTTGTTTTTATTAGTTCACAACGTTTCGGCCAACTTCCTCTGGCCTTCGTCAGGTGGTAACCGCGACGGATAGGAACTTCGAATCTCCTAACTGCATTCTCAGCCATCACTGCCATCCGTAGTTGTCGTCGTCTCACCACATTTTTGACCAATTACCTCTGGCACGCTTTGGGTGGGATTGAAACCGCTATCTTCAGACAATGTTCATCTGGAACCGTAGAGATTCAACGTCTCTATCAACTGCGCCACGGGCCCCGAAGGGCGATCAAGGTTGGATTCTTTGATCTTATAAATCCACATTTATTCATTATCTGATCTTCCATAGTCGGGTCCGTACCGATTGGTATATATATATATTATTCCTTAATTGGAATGTTTTTTTTTTTATTTAGAGATGAGCATTTTTATGTTAATTTTATTTTTATTTCGGACTACTAGTCTCATCTTTATTAGTTGTTGTTTGTTTGTTTTTATTAGTTCACAACGTTTCGGCCAACTTCCTCTGGCCTTCGTCAGGTGGTAACCGCGACGGATAGGAACTTCGAATCTCCTAACTGCATTCTCAGCCATCACTGCCATCCGTAGTTGTCGTCGTCTCACCACATTTTTGACCAATTACCTCTGGCACGCTTTGGGTGGGATTGAAACCGCTATCTTCAGACAATGTTCATCTGGAACCGTAGAGATTCAACGTCTCTATCAACTGCGCCACGGGCCCCGAAGGGCGATCAAGGTTGGATTCTTTGATCTTATAAATCCACATTTATTCATTATCTGATCTTCCATAGTCGGGTCCGTACCGATTGGTATATATATATATTATTCCTTAATTGGAATGTTTTTTTTTTTTATTTAGAGATGAGCATTTTTATGTTAATTTTATTTTTATTTCGGACTACTAGTCTCATCTTTATTAGTTGTTGTTTGTTTGTTTTTATTAGTTCACAACGTTTCGGCCAACTTCCTCTGGCCTTCGTCAGGTGGTAACCGCGACGGATAGGAACTTCGAATCTCCTAACTGCATTCTCAGCCATCACTGCCATCCGTAGTTGTCGTCGTCTCACCACATTTTTGACCAATTACCTCTGGCACGCTTTGGGTGGGATTGAAACCGCTATCTTCAGACAATGTTCATCTGGAACCGTAGAGATTCAACGTCTCTATCAACTGCGCCACGGGCCCCGAAGGGCGATCAAGGTTGGATTCTTTGATCTTATAAATCCACATT
>NC_136522.1:33613125-33753125 GCF_053919585.1 Euprymna scolopes
AGTGCAGTTGGACAGTCGTCGGGTGGAATTACCGTTAATTGTGGTAGAGGGAGATTCACCTACACTCCTCGGCAGAAACTGGCTGCAACCCGTGAGATTGCCATGGAAAGAGATTGTCAAGATGCAAACAGTGAAGGAAGCAGACCAAGACAAACTGGAAGAAATATTAGCAAAGCATGAGGTTGCGTTTGATGGGAAGTTGGGTCAAGTGAAAGGAACCTACGCCAGTTTATGAGAAGACCCAGAGGCAAAACCCAGGTATTTCAAACCAAGGTCAGTACCCTATAAGCTAAAGAAGAAAATAGAAGATGAATTAGGGAGACTGCAAAAAGAAGGGACAATTTCACCCGTTGAATTCTCTGAATGGGCTACACCAATAGTACCTATTTTAAAAGAGAATCAGTCTGTACGCATATGTGGTGATTATAAAGTGACAATTAATCCAGTCACTAAATTGGATAATTATCCGATACCAAAAACGGAAGATCTATATGCGACATTAGGAGGAGGTGAATCTTATACCAAGCTAGATTTAAGCCAAGCTTACCAGCAATTATTGCTGGGTGAAAAATCAAGAAAATTAACAACTATTAATACTCATAAAGACCTTTTCATGTACAACAGATTATGCTATGGATTGAAATCAACCCCAGGAATATTTCAAAGAACTATGGAAAACATTTTGCAGGGCATTGGAAACGTAATTATTAGAATTGATGACATTCTACTGACAGGTAAAACCAGAAAAAAACACTTAGAGATCCTGAAGGAAGTTTTGAACAGGCTGGAAAAATGTGGAATTCGGCTAAACCAGGAAAAATGCAAATTTTAGTGTCCGAGGTATTATATCTAGGCCATATAGTAAACAGGGAAGGAATAAAACCTGCAGGAGAAAAAGTGAAAGCCATCAACAAGGCACCACGCCCAACATCAGTAAAGGAGCTACAAGCTTTTCTGGGTATGATAAATTACTATGGCCAGTACATTCCGAACATTTCAAATATTCTGGCTCCTTTGCATCAGTTATTGAAAAAGGAATCAAAATAGGACGTCAAAACAAGAAGGAGCATGAGAAGAAGCAAAAGAACAAATTCCTCAAAAGTGTTGGTGCACTTCGACCCAAACAAAGAAATGACAATGGCATGTGATGCCCCCCACCCCCATATGGGGTAGGCGCTGTACTATCACATATCATGGCGGATCTGAAAGACCAATAGCTTTTGTATCAAGGACCCTCGCACCAGCAGAAAAAAATTATGTCCAAATTGACAAGGAAGTGTTGGCAATAGTTTTGTGGGTGAAAAAGTTTCATCAATATCTGTATGGAAGGCCATTCACATAAACCACTCTTGGGATATTTTAAAGAAAATAAGAAAATCCCAGAGTTCAATTTGGTGAGAATTCAACATTGAGCAGTAATCCTATCCGCATATGCATACCAACTAGAATATCGGGAAGGAAGGAAAAATGGAAATGTAGATGGGTTGAGTAGGTTACCGAGACCTAAACACTGGAAGAAGTGCCCAGAGGAGAACATCATGCTGCTAGAATACCTGGATGAAACTCCTGTTATATACCAAGAAATTGCCAGGTGGACAAAAAAGGACAAACTCCTAAAGTAGGTGCTTGACTATGTAAAAAATGGGTGGCCAGAGAAGTGTCCTACTACAGAAGATTGGCAGCCTTACTTCAATAGAAGACATGAATTGGGAACTGTGGAAGAATGCTTACTTTGGGGAAATTGATTAGTACCCATACAAGGGCGAAAGAACTCTTAGAGGCACTCCATGATGGACATCTAGGAATTGTAAAAATGAAAAGACTGAGCAGAAGCTATTTTTGGTAGCCAAAGTTAGACCAGGAAATAGAATTTTAGGTGAGGAATTGTTGTGAGTGTCAGCAAACCAATTAAATGTCAGCAACCGCACCTTTGCATCCTTGGGAAATCCCTGAAGAGGAGTGGTCTAGACTGCACATAGATTATGCAAGCCCATTTAAAGGTCATATGTTTCTGGTGATAGTGGACACTTTCAGCAAATGGTTAGATATCAAACTCATCCACCACAAATACCACTCTGGAAAACCTACAAAGATGTTTTGCAACTCACGGGTTGCCAAAAAAAAAAAAAAAAAAATTGTAACGGATAATGCAGCCGTTTTTTGTAGGTGAAGAATTCCAAGCGTTTATGTCAAGACAAGGAATCCGCCATATCACAACATCACCAAAACACCCATCTTCAAATGGATTGGCAGAAAGATATGTACACATTTTTAAAGAAGGGATGAAGAAAATGCGTCATGATAAAGGCTCCCTAAGTTCAAAACTGAGCCGTTTCTTATTGTCATATAACTCCACACCACAAACGATCACGGTCATATCACAAGCAGAATTATTAATAAACCGAAAAATAAAGACAGTTTTGTATTGGACGAAGAAGACTACAGTGAGGGAATGGATGAAAAAACACCAAAATATCCAAAAGAAATATCATGATAACTCTAGGATCATACAAGAATTTAAAGAAGGTGAATTAGTTTTCACCAAAAATTTCTATACAGGACTAAGATGGAAAAAAGGAGATGGACAGGCCCAGTGTAAACTAGATTCGGGGACAGTGGTAAGGCGGCATGTGGACCATGTAAAAAAAATATATGTAAGGCGGCATGTGGACCATGTAAAAAAATATATGTAAGGCGACACGTGGACCATGTAAAAAAATATATGTAAGGCGACATGTGGACCATGTAAAAAATATATGTAAGGCGACATGTGGACCATGTAAAAAATATATTTAAGGCGGCATGTGGACCATGTAAAAAATATATGTAAGGCGACATGTGGACCATGTAAAAAAATATATGTAAGGCGGCATGTGGGCCATGTAAAAAATATATGTAAGGCGACATGTGGACGATGTAAAAAATATATGTAAGGCGAAATGTGGACCATGTAAAAAAATATATGTAAGGCGACATGTGGACCATGTAAAAAATATATGTAAGGCGACATGTGGACCATGTAAAAAATATATGTTAGGCGGCATGTGGACCATGTAAAAATATATGTAAGGCGGCATGTGGACCATGTAAAATAATATATGTAAGGCGAAATGTGGACCATGTAAAAATATATGTAAGGCGGCATGTGGACCATGTAAAAATATATGTAAGGCGGCATGTGGACCATGTAAAAAAATATATGTAAGGCGACATGTGGACCATGTAAAAAATATATGTAAGGCGACATGTGGACCATGTAAAAAATATATGTAAGGCGGCATGTGGACCATGTAAAAAAATATATGTAAGGCGACATGTGGACCATGTAAAAAATATATCTAAGGCGACATGTGGACTATGTAAAAAAATATATGTAAGGCGGCATGTGGACCATGTAAAAAAATATATGTAAGGCGGCATGTGGACCATGTAAAAAAATATATGTAAGGCGACATGTGGACCATGTAAAAAAATATATCTAAGGCGACATGTGGACCATGTAAAAAACGGATAATGCGGGACTCAGATAGAGCTTCGGAAATAGAAAGGAAAAGCCCACAAAAAAGAAAACAAAATTCGGACACAGACTGGATGATCCCACTGACCTCGGATGCCAGTAGTCCAGATAGTTCTCATCCGGCCAGGAAAATGACAACTGGAATGGGGAATAACCAGCATGAGGCTCCAGTAAGAGAAACCATTGAATGTAGTGAAAGAACTAAAAACAAACCAAAACACTTAAAGGGCTATGTCACATAAACAAGTAATTCTGAACTATGTGGGGAGAGATGTAATGTATGTGAATAAGGTTCAGACAGAATAGTTTCCCTTGAACTAAGAAACCAACTAACATCCAGGTTTTCACAACACATGTGTGGACGCCATGACAGTTGTACATTGTTGTAAATAGCGGCTAATAAAAACAAGTTCTCGTTTAGTAATTGTCTGTATTTTTGAGATGAGGTGTTTTCATTGATTGAGATTGTCGGACTGACTTCCTCATCTTGGTTGTTATTGTCACAACGTTTCGGCCGTTTTGCCCTCCGGCCTTCATCAGGTGTTTTGTATCGAACTGAGGAGCCGTTTGTTAGGAGTCTCGAACCCAACCCTTTATTATTATTACGGGGGTACCGTGTTCGGACTCCAGCTAGGCTCTGGGACATAGTTGCTGATTCAGAACAGAAAATCAGCAACTATGTCCCAGAGCCTAGCTGGAGTCCGAACACGGTATCCCCGTAATAATAATATTATTATAATAATATGCTTGGAATAACAATTGCCACAGTCGTGAAGGATTTCCAGCCATTACTTTTGTAGTCTTCCTGTCTATCCTCTTTTCAACTTGACACATTTCGACTCATTTATTTTCAATTCTTTCGCAATTTGTTCATAATTTTCACTGCTATAGGACGTTTTAAACAAATGTGTAGAGAGCGACCAAGAAAGTCTTATAATGCCGATGCAAACTCGGTCTTGTTAACAATTTTAGAGATGAGTTTTGTACAACGTGAATCGTTGATGACAGAAAGGCAAAGGTCACACACGCACATGCATACACACACGCACGCACTTATATAATGTCTACCTTGCTAGAAACAAACAAGTTGTAAAATGTTGCATAATGAAGTTTTGCGGTTGTCAGGATTAGAGTTTCGCTAGAAAATTAAAAATGTGAATTAATGTTGATGAATCATATACAAATAGTATTGGAAGTGTGAGAATTGGAACAAACCAATTCACAAGGTATCAATGGAAACGAACCGCGAGGCAGAGCAATATGGGCTATTTATGAAGTAGCTTTATATTGTGGATTCAAGGGCGACATATATACATGTATACACTTCAGAATAATGTCATATATATATATATATATATATATATATATATATATATATATATATGTATATATATATATATAAGAGCAAGCAGTTAATAAAACATTGTTAAAAAACACTTTGAAAAAGAGTTAAAAACATATTTAATCTGAAAAGGAAACACTGAATAAGTGGATAGTCTTTAGTGCGCGGAGTTTCGAAGAAATACTTTCCTTCTCATCAGAGGGTAGGAATTAGCAAAATGTAGGATCGGATTTTGCATACAAAAGTATTTGATGAAACTGCAAGTAAGTCAAAGATCTTACTGATAACAAAAGTGAAGCAGAGGGAATATGGTGAAGAAGGTGATTTCACGTGAGTGGATAGTATATATATATATATATATATATATATATATATATATATATATATATATATAAAGTATCCGTCGTTGACTGCGTTAAAAAACAGCCTACAGAAAATGGACTCTGATTTATGAAAGTATGATAGGTTATGAAAAGGAAGGGTTGTAAATTTGGGTGGAATTTGGGGATATCAAAACCAAAGCAAAATATGATGAAAGTGAAAATAAAATAGATACACCCCATAATTTATCATACCATACTTGTTCACACTGAAACACTTATCACAATATTCTGTGGATCTATATTAAAAAAAACCTTGTTAAACTTTGTGACATATTTCCATTCTATGGAGGTCAGGTGCTAATTTTATTATATCATATTTCTTCAAACTCAAACATAATTATCAAAGTATACTTACACAGATAGATATGAAAAGTCTTTATTAAAGTTTGTGCCTATTTCCATTCTATGGAGGCCAGGCGCGAACGCAGACCCCACAATTTTATTATACCATCCCTATTTAAGTTAAAACATACTTATCAAAGTATTATTATGTACATCTATATCAAAAACACTTGTAAACGTTTTTTTTTTAAATTTTTAAATTACTTTGTGGACCAGGCGCGAACGCAGACCCCACAATTTTAATGAACCACCGTTCTGCCAGATCAAACATAGCCCTTCTAGTGTCTCGATACATCTTCTATCATTATATGTAATCAGTTTTTTAAAATAGTCAACCATATAGGAGCCTATTCGTGACCACACACACACACACACACACACACACACACACACACACACACACACACACAGCTTTGTATTATATATATATATATATATATATATATATATATATATATATATATATATATAATACAAAGGTGGATCACGGTAAGGTGGTGATCCACCTTACCGTGGTGGAGCATTTTGCGAGTCTCTATGACCCCTAGAGCTATGCCGGCGAGTCATGTACTCCTGGTAGGGCCACCCAAGCCGACAGGTCAAAGGGTAGAGTCCAGACGAAGAGTGATCCAGAAAACTGGTGGGATTATACCTGACCACAAGGAGAGATGCACCCTTAGTCTTTGTTAAGACATGTATCTAGGAGAGGGAAACTCTGATATAAAACCTGAGGTCTGTTGTTCGCTTCCTCTGTGGCAAATCTTTGCACCGATTTAGTGCTATCAGCAGCACCAAAAAGTGTGGATAGTTGTACACGGGCTTTCACCACTATAATCAAGGCCTATGTGTGGGTTCTCTGACAACTTTGATGGGGTCTAGGTTTTACATGGTCCTGCACCAACAAAGTCCATGGGCGTAAGGTTGAAGGTGACGGGGATAGGTGAAGGGTATCACTGGAAGTCCTTAGCCGAATGTCTTCACTGTGGCGGCCAATGGGTGATGGCCATTCTGTGCAAATATGTGTGCAATTGCACAGCTCGTGTCCTCCATTGGTGGCAAAGCAGCCCTATTTAGGGATAGTACTGCTTTCCCCATGTATGGGGAAGGGCGATAAAAGGAGCCCTAAACATTGCTCGTACACATTCACCTTGACAGTGAACTGTAGCTGTCTGTGTATCCAGTTTGCAGTCGAAATAATTATAAATTAAGTAAGAAATTTAATATTGGATCGTGGAATATTCGCACCCTCCAGGACAATCCTAATGCACCAGAACGTAAAACAGCGTTGATATCTCGTGAACTTAAGAAATATAAGATCGGTATTGCGGCACTCAGTGAAACACGCCTTGCTGGTGTCTCTCAATTTAAGGAGGAAAAGGGTGGCTATGTCTTTTTCTCCAAGGGTAGAGGGCCTGATGAGTCTCGCCTCTCTGGTGTGGGATTTGCCGTAAAATCAGAACTAGCCAAATCACTGAAATCTCTTCCCAAAGGTCTATCGAACCACATTATGACTTTGACCCTTGAGTTGGAACTTGAAACTCGGGTTACACTTGTAAGCTGCTATGCACCAACAATGAGCAGACCGGATGAGGAGAGAGATGAATTCTACCAACAACTACGAGAAGTAATCGGTGGTATTCACCATAAGGACAAACTCATTTTGATGGGCGACTTTAATGCTCGGGTTGGTTCTGACTTCCAATCATGGAAAGGGGTTCTGGGGCATCATGGCGTTGGTAGAATGAATGAAAATGGTCTTCATTTGCTCTCCCTCTGCAGAGAATTCAATATGACCATCACTAACACAGTTTTTCAACAGAAAAATTGTCGCAAAACCGCATGGATGCACCCTCGTTCAAATAGCTGGCATATGATTGACTATGTCATCACTAAGAAACGTGATTTTCGTGATTTCAAAATAACGCGCTCCTTCCATACAAGCTGTTACCTATCAGATCATGCCCTGCTACGTAGCAAGGTGTCTCTGAGTCTTTGGCGCAGACAGGTAAAGAAGTCATCTATTCCAAAACGTATTAATGTATTGTCGCTTAAGAATACTGAAACTCGAACAATACTTTCTGACAAGTTGGATGAAAATTTAGATGGTAGAGAAATAACTGACAACATAGAAGCGTCCTGGGAAGCACTACGAAATATCACCCATTCCACTGCCTTGGAAGTGCTGGGCTTACCCATACGGAAGCACCAGGATTGGTTTGATGACCAGGATATAGAAGCCCAGGATCAAATTCAGAAAATGCATCAAGCTCACAAAGCATGGATTGACGACCAAAACTCTACGGAAAAAAGATTGGCATAGAAAACCTGCAAAGGGAAAGTGCAGAGGACACTATGACAGATGAAAGAGAAATGGTGGACCGTACACGCAGAAGCTGTTCAGTCAGCATTCAACAGAAAGGACACAAAAGCCTTTTATGAAGGTATAAGGAAGGTTTTCGGTCCTCAAGAATCAGGAGTTTCGCCAATTTTAGCAGAAGACGGGACATTACTGACAGACAAGGACGGTATCTTGAGACGCTGGAAGGAACATTTTGAAACAGTGTTTAATTCTTCTTCGGTAACAGACGATGAGATTATAAACTCAATTGAGCAGGTTCCCGAGAGATCAGAACTATCCACGTTACCAACTCTCCCAGAAGTCCTTGCAGCAGTTGAACAGATATCATTGGGTAAAGCACCAGGAAATGACGGTATACCACCGGAAGTCTACAGATATGGTGTCCATAAACTGACCAGAAAGCTACATGCACTTTTCGTGTCCATTTGGACATCTGGAAAAGTCCCACAGGACTTTAAAGATGCATCAATTTACCATCTTTATAAAAATAAAGGCTTGAGGAATTCCTGTGACAATCATCGTGGCATATCTCTGCTCTCAATTGCTGGAAAAATCATGGCCAGACTAATAATCAACAGATTAATCAGACATCTTGTAGATGAGATATATCCCGAATCGCAGTGTGGTTTCCGCTCTCTTCGGGGTACAATAGATATGATCTTTTCTCTGCGACAGGTCTCTGAGAAAGTTCGAGAAAAGAACCAAGAGCTATACATAGTGTTCATTGATCTTACTAAAGCCTTTGACACTGTCAACCGAACTGCCCTATGGAAAATCCTTAAGAAAATTGGTAGGGGAAGTCGGGGTAAGTTGAGCCAATTTTCCATTTTGGCTCTTCAGAACCCAAACGACTAATTATTTTGCAAAGATAAGTGTATTATTATAAAATTCTTTTATTTGGGAACATTTTGAAACAAGTTGCAGTTTTCTGCTAGTACACCTAAACCGACCATGTGCTTTACAAAAATGCATATCAAATGGCTCAACTTGCCCCGACCATGGGGCAAGTTGATCCAACCTCTGGGGTAAGTTGTGCCACACAGGGGTAAGTTGTGCCACGCAAAAATGTGTTGCAGATAAAGAAAGAACAAGCCCAAAATTGTTGCTGTGGTTATAAACAAATTATAATAATGAAGTAGAAATGTTAATTACAGCGAATGAACGAGCACAAAATTTGAAACATATATCTGAAAGTAAGTTAATGAAGTTGCCACTATGACAAGTCACAGCTGAAAACGAGCTGGCTAGAACAACGGACAGAACTGCCAACACTATTTGGCTGTGGCAGCTTGTAAACAACATCTTCTGCATTGAAACCCACTTCGTCCTTTGGGTTTGGAACAAACACAGGCTTGTCCGTTCCTACCTTCCCAGCAACTTTTTGAAGGAAAACACCTTCAAACTCAAAGTCCTCCCCGTTGAGAGTGTCAACCCGGGCAATATAGTTCACAGTTCGTGATTTGCCAGCACATTTGACAACCACAAAGTCACCTTCGATTATTGGGCTATCCAGATCAATATCACCATCACTATCTGATGACACATCATCAAATTCAAAATCTGAATCATCAGTGTCACTTGAACATGGGGTTTTAGATCTCAGGGGACATGACTTTTTCCCACCAGCATTGAACAAACACTGTTTTGTTTTTGTTAATAGGCTCCTCTTTCTATTTTCAGAAAGGGCTATCAGCTTCTGTCGTTCAGGGCTGTCAATCAAAATCTTTGAGCTGCCCTTTTTGTGACCACCTCTTCTTGCCTTTCTTGGTGCTGCTTTCGGAAATGGCTGAATTACAGATGGTGAAATGTATGGACGATGCATGACATCATGTGAGCTAGATGAAACACAAGACCCAGATGCGGATGGTTGCATAAGATCATCTTCTTGCTGTTTTTGTGGTCGGACATCATCACTGTGCACGGGCAAGACTGCTCCAGGAACCTCACCTGATGGTCCTGCATCTTCCACAGTAGAATTTGCCTCAAGGCTTTCTGCAGCCACATTTTGCTCACGGTCAGTTGGAAGAGAAGGGGAAAAGTCAATTTCACTAAAGATGTCCCGGTTAAATGGATGAATGCCCGAGGCTTGGAATCCAGCAGCAATGTTCAATGGTGTCATGGCAATCATCTGGGCTTGGTTCACTAGAGCTGGGATTTCATATATTATTACTGTTTTTCCTGGATTGGATCATAGCCACCCATCCATGGCTCTGTTGTATGCTGTTTTGAAGGGTCCATACACTGACCGGTCAAGTGGCTGGAGACCATGGGAAGTGTGTGGTGGAATGGTCAGTAAGACAACGCCATGAGATCTTGCTGTGTTCACAACATTCAAAGAAATGTGTGTGTCATAGTTGTCGAGGATTAAGAGGATTTTCTTTCCTGGTGAGCATCTGGTGTGCTTGATGATGTGATTTAGATATTCCACAAACACCTCTTCATTCATCCAGCCACTTCGTATTGCCCTCCCTATGCACTGTGTTGGTCCACCTCTGATGAAGTGATCTCTGTAGTGGACTCTGGATGAACATAGGAGGCACGACTGATCCAATTGCACTCACAGTGTACACCACCGTTACCAATTCCCCGCGTTCAGCGGAGGTGATTGAACCAACTTGTTTCTTTCCTTTTTCTGTGACAACGGCTCCAGGGTTTTGAACGGTGGTGCACCCAGTCTCATCAGCGTTGTAAATGTCACTTGGTGAGAACTTGTACTTGTCCATTATCTGACTCAAGTTGTTGAAAAATTTATCAACAACTGGGCGGTTGAAGGCTGTGGCACGCCTAAAAGATGTTGCTTCTGTCACTCTAATTGCCAGGTTCCGGCGCTTCTTGAAGCCTAACCACCAATCATGTCCTGCTTTTTTCTCACGATCCCAACTTGGTGGCAGATTGAGACAGTTTTTTTTTAGCAAACTCATATGCCAGTGTGCGACATCTTCTGAATGACAAACCATGAAACATGTCTGACAATTGTTTCACGTGGTCAGCCAAATCTCTTTCCATTTCAGGACTAAAAACCAATTGCCGTAAGGAAACAGGTGTGTTAGCAGTCCCTGCTGGTTGACTGTCTTGTTTGTCCATGTACCGCTTCAGTGTCATTCGATCCATGTTAAAGTCCTTTGCAGCACTCCTCACACTCTGACCTCCAGTAACAGCAGCAGCAGCCCGTTCCATAACGTATGTAGGAGTTTGTCCACGATTTGTCTTTCGCATGTAGTGGCGCATGTCTGGTGGGCTTTTTTTCTGTGAAACACACAAAAAAGAAAAATGAAGTTAACACAATAAATCCGATAATGATGTAGAATATTACTAGAGTGAACTAGTTGATTCAGTGGAGTTCCTGGCATAAGTCTGGAACATTGAACAATGAATGCCAGAACAGCTGGCATTTGTAGAGAGGCACCTGCCTCTCCTGGCATGTTTAGCCAATCAGGCGCCTCCAAATGGAATAACCCACCATGCCTGACTAATTGTAGGCTAGTCCATAATGGTGGAGAGGGGAGGTAAGTGCATTCTTGATTCTACAATGATAATAATAATAATGTTAAAAATAATAATGATAATAGTAATAATAAAAATAATTATTATTATTAGAATAACAAAGCGCCTGTACAGCATGCAAATTCCTATCCAAGCACGGCTTACACATCTTAAACGTTTACCAGGTAACCCATAGATCTAATTCTTATACAAGTAGAGCATGTAACTTATACAACATGCATTTTGAATTCACTCTATAACAGGCCTACTGATGTGGTTGCACGTTCATCTGTTTCTTGAAAACGTGTAAAAAGACATATGGGGCAAGTTGAGCTAGTGGCACAACTTACCCCATTAGCATTGGCTCAACTTACCCCAGTCTGACCTCATTGAATTGTCTGTTCAAATGCATGCATCTCATGTGTGGTGAATGTAAAAATCTTTTACAGGTATGAAGGCAAGTAATTGAACAAACAACTACCACATATTATATCTAATCAAACTATTATTACACACAAGAAACATGCACTCACCTCTGTAACGCTTTATTTTACTTTTTTGGCACGAAATCTGATTTTCTTTTACTGCATCAACCTCCGAAATTGGTTCAGCAAAACAAAATGGTCGAGGTTAAAGTCACGTGATCAGTTGTTTATAGATTGCATACAAACTTGGATTGGCTTAGTCAATTGTGGTTAAAAGGGGGTGGCTCAACTTACCCCTATGCTCAACTTACCCCGACTTCCCCTATACCTGACAATATGCTCAAAGTTATAACATCCTTCCATGATGGCATGAAGGCTTCAGTGATGTCCAATGGGGACTCTTCTGAGCCTTTCAATGTGACCAATGGAACAAAACAAGGTTGTGTAATGGCTTCAGTACTATTCGCCCTTTACTTCTCTATTATGCTGAAATATGCATTTGCTGGCGTTCATTTCCAATTCCGTACAGATGGTGGGATGTTTAATCAAGAACGCTTCAAAGCGAAAACACTTCTCCGAAGAACCATTATAAGAGATTTGTTGTTTGCAGATGATGCTGCCCTTGTCGCGACTTCTCGGGAGGAGGCTCAACATCTTGTAAATCGGTTTTCTACTGCATGTAAAGTCTTTGGCTTGACAATCAGTATAAAGAAAACGGAAGTTATCTACCAGCCACCACCTACACCAAAACAAGTACAGGGTGTTAAACAGAAACAAACCGTGCACAATTTTCCTCAGATGTCGATTCAGGTAGATGGGAAAAACCTGAAGTATGTTAACAATTTTACATACTTGGGAAGTGTGGTTGATTCAAGTGCATCTCTTGACCATGAAGTTATCAACCGTATCTCCCGAGCAAGCAGCGCCTTTGGCAAGCTGCACACAAGATTATGGAATGTTCGGGGTTTAAGCCTGAAGACAAAAATTCATGTATATAAGGCTGTGGTACTGTCCACACTTTTGTATGCCTCGGAGACGTGGACCCCATACCGAAAACAAATTTCGCAACTTGACGTCTTCCATAAGAGATGTCTACGTGCCATTTGCGGTTTTACTTTGAAAGACAAAATATCAAATGCGAAATTATTCACACTTTGTAAAATCAGCAACATCGAAAGCTTCTTAATCCAGTCGCAGCTTCGGTCATGTGATGCGAATGGATGATGATAGGATACCGAAGCAACTCCTGTATGGCCAATTAGACAGAGGCCGTCGAAACGTGAGACGACCATGGTTGCATTACAAAGACAAAATAAAGTCTAATTTGCAGGTTCTAAATATTGAATATAACAACATTGAGCTAACTGCAAAAGACAGAAGGAAGTGGATAGGAATGTGTGACAGAAAAATCAAGGAGCTTTCGGCGTTTTGCATCGAAAAACTAAAAGAAGCGAGAGTCAAGTCAAAAAATAATACTGAGCATTGTGGAGCTAAATTCTCGCATTTATATGTCTGTCACCACTGCGGTCGCCATTGCAAGTCTCTAGCAAGACTAAAGTGCCACATACGTCGAAGTGAATGTCGACACGCTGAGTTCTAGACCTTCAGGTCAATTGTCGGAGTCTCATACGTCGAAAATCGATGGAGAGTCCATCATATATATATATATATATATATATATATATATATATATATATATATATATATATATATACATATACTTCAGAATAGTGCCGTGGAAGATTCAAAATACGGATTGGATCTCTTTACCTCACTGCTACGAAAGACTTTCACTTCGGAATTTACCATACAATTTGGATATGAAATTCAATATTCTTTTATTCTTTTCATTTTGAACCAATGTATAATTTCCCTTACTCTATTATTTAAAAACTAAAAACTTTTAGTTATGACATTCTATGTTTATTGTATTTAGAAAATTAGATATAAACCATTATAATTTGCTAATATTTTCCTGCTGAGGAGATAGGTATACATCGGAAGCCTATAGGTTAAGGAGATACACATATTGAAATGTATTCTTTGTCTTGCATATAATAAAAATTCTAGATTTAAAATTTAACCATTTCACGTCATAAAATTTAAATTATTAAATTATGATATATATATACACACATATATATATATATATATATATATATATATATATATATATATAAGACTTTAAGAAATGGGTTGATAGCAACAAAAAGTGTACTTCATTGTTAGTTACAATTGTTTCAAGGCAATTTGGATAAATTCAAACAATATGTCGTTTGAAAATTTTCACAAGAACAGCCTTTCTTCAAACTTATTAAATAAAAACACTTTAACAATAAAACATTAAGGAAAAAAAAAACAAGCAGGAACACTTTACCTCTCTCGCATCTTTGCAACATTTTTTTTTTAAAGATTTATACTTCTACCTATTTTTTCGTATCTTTTTTTTAAAACAAATACTTTGCAAAGATGCGAGAGAGGTAACGTGTCCCTGCTTGTTTTCTTTTCCTTAATGTTTTATTGTTAAGTGTTTTTTATTTAATAAGTCTGAAGAAAGGCTGTTCTTGTGAAAATTTTCAAACGACATATTCTTTGAATTTATCCAAATTGCCTTGAAACAATTGTAACAACAATAAAATACACTTTTTGTTGCTATCAACCCATTTCTTGAAGTCTTAGTTTTTGTTAAAACAGTATATGAATGCTCAATTATCAAATGTGATAATTTTGTTGCTAACTTTTTAAGTCATCTCTCTTTTTTGGCTTAAATTTATTGGTATATGAACAATTACTGAATTATATTAACCCAGTATAATTCGGAATACTACAAATTAGTATATTTATATATATATATATATATATATATATATATATATATATATATATATATTCTAATGTTTTCATCAGAAGAGGAGAGAAGATGCAAGGTAACAGAATAGAGATGCGACGTCTAGCGATTTTTACATTAGGAGTGAAATAATTATGCAATGATATAAAATATTTAGATATTTTGAGAGGGAATGGGAGAACTGAAGTGATCTCTGCTACATAGGAAGAGTATAGCTTGTATTATGTAACGAATAATTATATAATGAATAATTATATAATGAATAATTATATAACGAATAATTATCTAATGAATAATTATATAATGAATAATTATATAATGAATAATTATATAATGAATAATTATATAATGAATAATTATATAATGAATAATTATATAATAAAAGCACTGGTTAATACAATACATGCAATCTTCTGGCATATTTATTTTATTTATTTATTTAATTTTTTTTATTAAGTATTTTAAATCATCTTTGTAACGTTTCGGTCGATGTAACCTCCGACCTTCTGCAGGTATATCTTGTCGAACTTGGGAATGTTTCTGTCGAACTCGGGAATTTGGACAAAATTTCACACGGAACTCTTTATTAACTTCACGGGGGTAGCGTGCTCTCGTTCCATCCACACTGAAAATTTAATCTTCAAGATATTATCACTTTTACAATTGATTTTTCAAGTACTCCAACCACTGCGCCACGGGTCCTTGCAAACCGAAAAATACATCCGCGAATTATATAGAACCTTTTTCCAGTCATGGTTGACGGAACGAGAGCATGCTACCCCCGTGAGGTAAATAAATGAATTATGCCACGATCTTTAAAAAGTATTTTCAAACTTATTTATTCTTAACATAAGGAAGCTGTCGTGAACGATTCGCGCATGTGCAGTCGTGAAACAGTTGACAAACAGATAAAAATCCGATGAACCCCAAATACTAATTTTTTATTTTGATCCCTTAGCAGATTTTATTTTTCGGATGAAAACCAATTAATAAGTTTGTCATATGTACGATACACTTTATACCAAATTTCAATTTTGTAGATCAAAAAGTCGGTAAATATATTGGTTGAGAGCTGCCCTTACACACACATACATTATCACTTTAATAGATAGACAGACAGACAGACAGACCGATAGATTAACATTTATATTTATGTAAAAATATTTGTGTGAACTCAAAATGGTGGAAAATACTAAATGCACAGATTTAAAACAGTAAAAACATTCAAAACCACGTAGAAGTTACTCCATTTTTTTTTTGGTTTCTGTCTCAAATATAAAGATGGGAGGGCGAACACTTGAAACATTTCCACTTCTGCAGTTTACGGATTGTGCAGAAAGAATAACTTTATTATTTAAAAACCATTCTTAATATAGGGAGGGGAGGGCGTTCTTAACTATTCTTTAATTTCACATAATTTGATAAACAAAAAAACAAAAATTGAAATTAAATTTAAAATCCTATCTAAAATATAGCACGGTTTGTAAATGGCAAAAATGTTAAACAGATAAAAAATGAACTAAATTAAGCCATTCATATACCGATCAAGCAAAAAATAACATTTATCTCAACAATGGAAAAAGAAAGTTAAATCTAATTTTTATGGCATTTTTTGTTTATTAAATATTAGCTGATAGTACAGAATAGTTAACAAAGCACCACCCTCACATGTTATGAGTGAGTTTCTGAATAATAACATTATTATTTCAGCACGATCCGTAAATTAACGAATTATCAAAGAAGCCTCCCCCTCATCTAAAATTTTAATACAATGTTATACCCCATCAAAATTGAAAACTTTAATCGATTACTATTTACCGATCACCGACCACAAAACACTCGTTCTCTGCAGATATTTGGAAGCTTTTTTAAATGTAATCGCCACTCTCTTTCTTCGATGCAATTTGATACGCTCTCTTCCTCACTTCTTAAAGCTATTAAGTTATAAGATGAAGGTGTTAAATGGAATAATTTTCAACCAATGAATCTTCCCAAATTAATAAAAAAACAAAAACAAAAACTAGAGCAAGTCTGTTGTAACATATATATATATATATATATATATATATATATATATATATATATATATATATATATATATATATATATATATATATATATATATATATATATATATATACACACACGTGGATGTTATTTTCTTTTTCATTCGAGCGAATACAAAACCAAAGAACATTATTAGTTCGCCTTATTCACCAATTACTTTTATTAACAAAGCAAACAATAAACTGAGCGGTATTAATGAAAATGTGCTTGACTAGGATACTCTGAGGTGAAGTGTGCCATCGGGATGAAATGGGCCTAGAATTAATATTTCTTTATTCTCCAAACTTAGTTGTTTCCAGTGTTTGGTGCTTTCATGATTTTATTATAGCAATAATATTGATTTTTAACCTGACATTTATTGTAAACAAACAAAAACAATTATGAAAGAATAAATTCATCTCATACAAACGCGTACACGACAAAAAAAAAATATAATGCCTTTTTTTCCGGTGATTTTCAAACACTTCATATCAATGACTATTCATTCCGGTATTTTTCTTAATTACATATTCCTCCAAAAAAGTTAACAAAGTTTCACCCCCTATCCATTTACTCCTCACACACAACTCATTGACACCGGGTTAATTTATTAACAGTTTCAATTATTTATAAGCCACCTTCCATTATTTTATTTTTAAACTCGTATAATTTACTACACTTTACACCAGATTTTTTTTTCAAGAAATAATAAACGCCCCCTTAATTCTGCCTAGATTTTACTTACTTATTGCATTATTTTTTGTAAAACAATACAAACAATTGTACTTAAATATTTGCTCTCATTTGAAACATAAATATTTTCTCTTATGCAAATTTCGGTTTGTTCCCTTTTTACTTTTAAAATTCAACATTTCTCTTAAAACGTCTGATTTTAAAAATATTTTTCAACATTTCTCTTAAAACGTCTGATTTTTTAATTACTTTTCAAAATACATTTTACATTTTTCTAAAAACGTCTGATTTTTTAAATACTTTTCAAAATACGTTTAACATTTTTCTTCAAACGTCGTTTTTTTTAAATACTTTTCAAAATGATTTTACATGTATCTAAAGTTAAATTCCGCATCGGGCAATGCTCCAATCTGTCCTCAAATTGTTCCTTCAGCTCGAAGATAAAAAAAAGATTTTACTTTCGATATTATTACCAATCTATATCTCCAATACTTTTCACTAATGCCCTGGTTTTCGCTAAGAATAATTCCAATATAACAGTTTAAAACTGATTCTCCTGGCAAGGCGCTCTCTGATTTACTTTGATGGAAAGTATTGGACCAGGAAAGATACCCCCAACAATTTCGATATCTTAATGGGATCTGGCTCTGAGAGGTACCGACTTACATGGCTGTACTTATCAAAGAAGCTCAGCATAGAAATATAGAGATGATGCTCTCTTCATCACAAAGGATAGACCCAGGCATTGCAATAACACCATAAAGAAATTACGTGAGTTCTTTAGAATTTATGGCCTCTCGATTGAGGTTGATCATGATAAGAAAACATCCTAGATATATCCGTAAATTTAACGTCAGAAATCTACTCCCCTTAGCATAAGCCTAACTTGTGCCTATTCTATATACATATATATATATATATATATATATATATATATATATATATATATATATATATATATATATATATATATATATATATATTCTAGCGTTATAATCAGGATTCGGTTCTGGGGTTCGGGAAGGAGTGAGTCACTCTCTCGACAACAGCACGTTTCTGCCCTCTTCTTTTCCAATCGACCACACCTGGCCTCTCGCCACCAATGTCACACTGCACAATCCGAACGTCAGCAATACGAAATTCTTTTCAAGAGATGTTCACGACTCTTTTCTCTCTGCCCCCCCCCCGGGAATTTTCCCCTGCTTTTATATCCTCCTATTTAGAAAAAAAAGGAAAAGACAGGAAAAAAAAAAAAATTTCTCCCATCATGCTCTGCCTTCCCAAAATGCCCTTCGCGTATCCAAATGCGCTGATATAATTATAACAACGTGAACACATAATAGTAATACGTTGGTAAAGCGTGAATGACTCTGCATTAAAATATAAAATGACGTAAATATAAAACTCAATTGCAACTACTTTTCAAAGTTTTTCGGATTTGTGTGATTACTAGCGGGGGGTACCCAGCGTTGCCCGGGTGTTTCGAGGTGTGTGTGCTCGGGCGGGGTGAGTGGGTGTTAATCAAAACATAAGAATAAGCGAAGTAAATATTTTAAAACTTAAAAAAATCGAAAAAACACAAAAAACTAACGTAAGGCAGACGAACGATGTTAAATGTAAAAATCTGAAAAATAAGAAAAGAAAACCCGAAAAAGAAAACAGAAAAACGAACATTAAAACTTCTTTAAAAAATCTGAAAAATATACCCCCCCCCAAAAAAAAACACGTGAAAAATGGCTGTTTCAATATTAAAATTAAAAAAAATCGAAAAAAAAAGACATCTCACACCACGATTCGAACTCAAAACGTTTAAATAATGAGGCTGCGCTCTAAGCCACTGAGCTGAGACGACGTCGACGAAATTGTGTCGGTTTTTCAAATATTTAAAGTAAATCATGTCCCGACGTCGTATGACGCATGCGTAGAAGCGAACTTGTCATGAGAGGACGGTTTTTGCTGACCCTCCCTGTAGAAAACTGATGATTTTAGGGTGAAGAAATTAATGTTTTTGGCCAATTTTTCGATATTTGTCGGGCGAAGGTTGGAAGTTTAAAATGATACCGATCTCGTGAAAATCCGTGATCCGTGTCGAAAGTTTTTGCGAGACATACAAACATACATACATACATACATACAAACAAACATACATACACACATTTTCTCTTTTATATATATATATAGATGTATATATTCTCTTTATTTTCTTTTATCGATAATGAGTTGTTTTTCTTGTGACGAATCAAGGCGGAAAATATAAAAAAATTGACATGATAATTTTATGATTGTTTCTGAGCTATGAAACAAGTGCTGTCAAAAATTGAACATTTTAACACGCTGAAAGAAATAAACGGTAAGATGAACAGCATCTTGGAATTTGCAATATAGACTTTCTGTCATATATATATATATATATATATATATATATATATATATATATATATATAGATAGATAGATAGATAGATATAACCAGGGTTGTGGAGTCGGAGTCGGAGTCGGAGTCGGAAGGAGTCGGAGGTTTTAGCTGGAGTCCGAGTCCGAGTCCGAGTCGGATTTCTAAAAGTACAAGGAGTCGGAGTCGGAATTTTTGATCCGACTCTGACTCCTTAAATCAAATTAATTAATTTTTTTTACATGGTTTTCCTGTTTGGTTTTACCAGTTTTTTTATTACATTTTCTAACCAAACAAGGCACATTGCCACTTTGATATAGTTGGCTACTATCAGGTTAGCGACTCTCTTTTGAACACTGTCCAGGAGCGAGAGACTAGTAACAGATGCACCAACCGAAATGTGACAGCACGAATGTTAGCCTTATAGAGGTACAAGATACTTTCAGAAATAAGTAACTTTCTAGCAGCAGCCTTGGCAATGATCTCAATGTATTTATTCCAACTCATGTTCCATGGGAACGTTAAGCCGAGGAGTTTGAACGAAGTACTTTGAAGTAATGTATCTTTATCCATAGCTATTGGTGGTTAGTAAGGTTTCATGTAATTATTAAAGGAAACGAGCTTTGTCTTGGCAGCTTTGGAACGTTACCATCCATTTTTGACCCCATTCCACTACAGACTAAAGGTCTTCCTCTAGGGGTTTTGCCATTGCCGTTGATATGTGCCTACTATAGAGCGTGGTGTCATCAGCAAATATAACCATGTAAGAGGCAATTTTATCAAGTAAAGATCGATCCCTGAGGCACACCTGCATTTATATCATATTGTTTGAACGTACGCCCATCAAGGACAACCTGGATTCTTCTCTCATTTAAGAAAGATTTAATTATGCTAAGCATTCGTCCAGTAATACGATAGGAATTTATTTTCATGAGAAGATCATTGTGTCATACATTGTCAAAAGCCTTAGATCTATATAGGGCTACTGCCCTCCCCTCCCCTGCCTTATTCAGTGCTTGGTATAAATGTTCAGAAATTACAGTTAGAGTTAGCTGTCGTTTCATTCTATTTCGTAGTTTCAGATCTAGATTGAGGTGCTAGGCAAAACGGATGTGCATCGCCACCATCATGCAACACGGCTCCTCATCCACAGGAATGTGACCTCGGGAATGCCTACCAGAGATGAGTGCAGGGTGCCTTTCCATGTGTACATGGCACTATATATGTTCCGATATTACGCAACTGATGATAGAAGAAGAGCTGCTCTAGGCGCTATCAAAGAGTTAGGGCTCCTGTACTGTCAGTTGAAAACAACAACGAGCAACTGTCAAACTGGTACACTCAAACCTGTCCGACAGTAGTGGTTCAGTTCAATCAGTTTAGCATATATGGTAAATAAGCACTTCCAAAATGCCCAGGTATAGGGGAATAGAATAAGTCAAATGTGGGTGACGGCATTCATTGCCTTAGTCAGGAAACAAGGCTGAGCACTGGGCGTCTCTAATGAGTCCTTGTGACCGCATCTCTGCTCCTGGCTAATAGGCAAAGAAGGAGTATGGAGTATAGATAGGCAGAGTCTATCTACTACTTAAGCAGTTTAGGTTTGCAAACCGGTGATTTGGTCAAATCACCAGCTCTAGGGAGGTTGTCGTCCAGGAATGAGGAGGCCTCCCTCCTCTGTTTGGTGCTAAGGCGTATGAGGTCAGTGGCACAAGTTTACAAATCGGAGTTTTCCTAATGCTAGATGAATGACCTAACCAGATCTACCGGTCCATCAGCACTGAGAGGGTTTTACCTGCACCTCGTTTCAAAGCCAGGTATTTCTATGCTCTCGCTTGGAAAGGATCGATGCATTTAGTATCAAAGAATTAGTATCCACTTTGAAGTTATACTCCTCAGAATAGGATTAAGATTGGTTACATTTTTAAAGGAGGTATGTATGATTATGGGGTGTAAATTAAAGGTGAATATCTAGTAGGGTTAAGAAAAGATCAAATATGTTTTGTGGATTAGTGACTAATTGCAAAATTATAGTATAAGAGTTAGGGCACGTTTCGAAATGTGCCTTAGGTTGTAGTGGTCTAGGGTATAGAAGGAAATGCGTGTTCCTCTCGCGTTCGTGTGTCACCAATTTGTTGAGGTGGTGCAAATTAGGAATAATGAATTGAATTGAGAAAGAGACGAACTACTATATATATTTGTAAGTAATGTTTTTGGCAGTTGACTTTTCGTCCTGTTGTTTTTTTCTTTTTTTTTGGTGTGGTTGTTTAAAAAAACGTCAAAAACGGAGTGTGTTCGTAAAAAAAGTATTCACTTACGCATGGAAAAAGGCGCTTACTTTTTTTTTAGGCTGACATTTGTTTTGTTTGTTATGTGCTGACATGTGCAACGAGTTGCTTGGATAGTGAAGTGAATTGTTCGTTTGGAAGGACAATTTTTGTTTCGTGTTGACGTCGTGTGTCAAGTTGACAGTGTCTTTGGAAATGACTCAGCGGTAGTGTGTGTACGGGCGTTTGTTGTGCATTCGTTTGTGTTGAACGAGTTTCCAGTTGCCGGTGTCTTCGCATGTGAGTCTGCGGTAGTGTGTGTACATTGTCTGTACAGGCGTTTGTTGTGCATTCGTTCGTGTTGAACGAGTTTCCAGTTGTCGGTGTCAATGAAACTTCTAGTTGTGAGTTTATCCGTGTGCATGGTGCATCTCAACTCATTGTTAATTCAGCTTCTTCCTATGTGTTGATAGGGATGTCCTGTAATTGTTTCTTTGTTGTTGCGTCTGCTGTGCGGGAGAAAATTGCATGTGATTTTTCTCGTCGCGTTTGTTGCAGGGTAATGTCAGGAAACCATGAAAAATGTTTGTCGAGCTCGAAATTTTTTTTTAAATTCAGTATGAAGTCTACAGCTCCGTGTTTATTTTTCTGCCGAGTCTGACGAGGGGATTCGTCATTATAGTTCGTTGAGTTTCTTGTTGGTAGTAGGTCACTTGTTTTTCTTTGTTGAAATGTTCGTTTTTTTTTGTCAAATAAAATGCGCGTCTCGCTCAAAACAATTCCTTTAAAAAGCGTGCGTTTCACGTTAGTTGGTCACCAGTTTGTTGCGGGACTTGTGGTTTAGAAGAAAATGCGTGTTCGTCTCACGTTCGGGTATCACCATTTGTTGAGGTGGTGCAAATTAGGAATAATGAATTGAATTGAGAAAGAGACGAACTACGTGTTAAATTGAATTAAACGAACTAGAATTTATTTCGTGAAGAAACACATGAAAGAAAAGGGTACAACACATGTTCATGTCCGCGTTCGTCTCTCGCTGTTTACTGGTGAAAGGAAAGTCTATTGTCATAGAGAGAGAAAGAGAGAAAGTCAATCCAGTTTGGTGTGCGTCTCTCGCTGTTAGCTAGTGAGAAGGAAAGTCTATTGTAGTAGAGAGAGAGAGAGAGAGAGAGAGAGAGAGAGAGAGAGAGAGAGAGAGAGAGAGAGAGAGAGAGAGAGAGAGAGAGAGAGAGAAAATGAGAAAAAGTCAATCCAGGCCATGGAGATAGAAAACGTGTAAAGTGTACGTACTGTCTGTTAGCTTGTGCCCCATACATAGTAGCAGAGGACGTGACGCGCGCGGGCGCCCCCAAAGGGGGCCGAATGGTCCAACGATCGCTCAGCTCGAGAGCTGTCGAAAAAAAGATGCTGCTTATTACTCTTGCTTTTATAATTGTTTCCGGTGGTCTTTTGCGCATGTGTGGGTTTCCTTTGAAAGGGAAAGTGACGTTGTCCTTGTGTGCGTACGTGTGCACGTATTTGAGTACATGTGCGTACGTTAGCGTGTGTGTGTATACACGTGAATGTGAGTGTATGTACGCGAACGTTAATATATCTACTTGTGTGTACATGTGCGCGTATGTTTGTGTGTGCATATGTATATGACAAGAAATATGGCTTGATATGTGAACGCGTGTTTTTGTGTGAGACTAGGAAAGGCTCCTACAAAGTGTTAGTTTTGAAGTAAAGATAATCACCAGTACTTTATCCATCTAATGAAAGAAAGATATAGTTGCTAGTTAATACAGATCACTTATAATCTGGACACAAACTGTGGCTATTAGTTATCTATTTTATAGATATTCTATAGAGTATAAATATAGGGTAAGCTAATGCATCCCTTAGCAATAGAAATCTATAGATGTTTAGTATTTATCGATTTTTAAAGGGTTAGCCTACTAAAATTTAGGACCCGAAGCTAAACTCCCCTCCCAAGGTATGTGTAAAGTATGTGATTTTATATCAGCTTGGGGAGAAGAGCAATTGGATTTTGTCCAGTTGAAACAAGAGAGATGATATAACTTACAAGAATACAGCATTAATATACAATATAGATATACAGGGTTTTGGGGAGGATTTAAGAGTATAAGTATTTTTAATGTTCATCATGCAAAACAGACAGGAAGGCGTCTTGGAGACAAAACAGAGGTACAATATCAGGGACTCACCAGAGTCACCCTGTTCTTGGCCTTATTTCTTGACTAGGACATTTAACTCGGTTCCCCTATTCCATATTTTAAATTTCTTTCTTTTTCTCAGAAACCGAGAAAATTTGCTTGCATTCCACTTGTGCTCACTAGACTTGTTTGGGCCGGTCTTGTCTGAGAGGTTGAGGGTAATTGTTTGACAGTTGGTCTTGCCGTGTTTCCGACTGACAGTACAGGCCCCCTAACTCTTTGGTAATGCTTAGACTGGTTGCTCTATCATCAGATATATAATATCAGGCTAGTTGTAGTGCCATGTCGTACATGGAAAGGGACACTGCTGCTATATCTAGTTAGCTTTCATGAGACCACACATTCTATACTGGACTCGGCTAATGGACCACTGTGTGTGTGTGTATACCTGCCGTCAAAACAGACTCAACATTCTTCCCCATACCTAACATTAAATAAAAACAAAATTCAATGACAACCCAAAGAAATATCACAATAAATTAAACAACCACCCAAACAAAACCAATTTGCCTCCGCCTTGGACCATCACTTTCACAAATATTCGTGGGCTTAGGGGTAATCTAGATGATGTAGAGTCTGACCTTTTAGTAAACTCCCCGGATATCTTAGCATTAAGTGAAACAAACTTCCACTCTTCAATCCCCTCCAACTACTTTAACATGACAGGATACCTCCCCCTTTGCCATAAGGATTTGGATAGATGTATGCATGCGCTTAGTCTATATTCATAGCACCCTCCCTTAAACTAGAGAGAAAAATTTTGAATCGGATGATCAGGCTTTTATGTTCTTTCGACTAACATTTCATCACTGCATTAGTTACTTATATTTTCTCTGCTGTTTTTCACAACTCGCCTACCAGACCGTGAACGTTTAAGTAAAATTAAATTTCTTTTCCCCAAACAAAATAAAAACAAAAGCAATGAAACAAAACGACACCTTCTGATTTAAATGCACCGCATTTATTTTTTTAACAAAAACAATAAGGTGAATAAACAAAGGTCCAATTGGTGAAAGTTCTTTCGAAGTTATTATGATTAAAATGTTAGATAAAAGTCCTTCATAAAATTAATGAGTTTAGAAGGTTAATGTCCTGTGTGAAAATAATGAGATTATTTTAAAGTTTGTGTGTTATCTGGCGAAGTTCGCCTTACTTAAAAAGTCCCAGGAGGAAAGTAATTCGTGAGGAAAGTGATTTGTTGTTATTGAATTAGAAAATGTGCGGAATGAATGCATGTGTGCATAAGTGATTTTTGAATGTCCACGTGGCGTGTATATCATGGTGTTGGCGGTGTTGGCAGTGCCGATGTTGTGAACACGGGAGGCATGTTCTCGTTGTGTCGTCAAAGTGAGAAGAAAGGAAAAAAACTGAACTCTCCGTAAAAGACTGTTTGATGCGTTTTATGCACTGCTGGCTCCAGAACACTATTGCTCCTGCTGATATATTGGTTTTTGGAAAAGCGTTAAAAAGACAATCTTCTTAATATTCTCATTGGTTACTTGTGTCACATGATGCTGTCTTCAACTACGTCCGCCAAAAATATGTTCATTTTACTTTTGTTGTTTTGAGAAAAGTGTGTGGGCGTATTTGAAATTGTGCCGTTGCTGACAAAGTGTATGTTTTTGTGCAAAATGCGTATGGAAAATTGAAATGAATAAAGGTTCATTTATAGCGTGCGAGCATGTGTGTGCGAGTGACTGCATAACTTCTAGACCTATTCCTCACCACAGTACCTGAGGATTGTGTGACTAATGCTCACAGTCAACTTGGAAACGCAGACCACCTAGTGGTATCAGTTGACATCTATATATATAAAAGCGAAAATGTATGTATGTATGTATGTATGTATGTATGATTGTATGCATGTATGTGTATCTGTGTGTCTGCTAAAAACTTTCGACAAACAACAAAATTGACAAACTTGGTATCATATTGAAGCTCCATCCTTCGCCCGAAAAATATCGAAAAATTGGCCAAAAACATTACTTTTTTTACCCTGAAATCAACAATTTTCTACAGGGGGGGGTCAATAAAAACCGTCCTCTCATGACGAGATTGGTTCTACGCATGCGTCAGATGACGTCATGACCTGATTTAGTTTAAATAGTTGAAGAACTGACTAAATTTCATGTACTTCGTATGAGCTCAGTTGGTTAGAGCGTTGGTTCATTATCTAAACGTTTTGGGTGAGATGTCTTTTTTTTTTTCGAGTTTTTAAATTTAAATATTGAACTAGTGTTATTTAAGCCATTTTTCACGTAACGTTCGTTTTTATGTTTTATTTTTTACTTCGCTTATTCTTAGGTTTTCATTAACACCCCCTGACCGACTAAACACACCCCAAAACACCCGGGTAGCGATTTTTTAAATTTTAATATCGAAACAGGCTTATTTAAGCCATTTTTCATGTCTTTTTTTTTCAGAAGTTTTAACGTTCGTTTTTCTGTTTTCTTTTTTGTTTTTGTTTTTTCGATTCTTACATTTAACATCGTTCGTTTGCCTTACGTTAGTTTTTTTTGTGTTTCTTTTTCGCTGTTTTGATTACCCCCCCCGGGTACCTCCCGCTTAAGTGTTTTCTTTTTTTACTTCGCTTATTCTTAGGTTTTCATTAACAACCACACACACCTACAAACACTCGGGCAACGCCGGGTACCCCCCCCCCCTGCTAGTCACATTTAAATCCCAACCTCAAGGTGAGGAATCATTGCTCAAAACCGCAACAAGGCTTAGTGGGAAACCATTAGAGATCACATCCGAGATGCCTCATGGACCGATATCTTCTCTCTTCCTGCTGAACTGTGTGCTAACTGATGGTGCAAAGCGGGAATTGAAGCACATGTTTCCACACGGAAGCATTATAGCAAGCCCCACTCACCCCCATGGTTCACTACAGATTGTGCAGCTGCTATGGCACAAAGACAGCATGCATTCCGCCAGTTTGTATGTCATAAATCAAATACAAATAGGCAAAAATTCGTAGATGCTGGAAATCATTGTAAGAGAGAAATAGTGACAGTCAAAAGAAAGCATGCTGAAATAATTGGGGAATGTATAGAGTCGCAAAAGATAGAGACTCGTGATTTCTGAAAAATCTATACAAGTGTAGTGAATAAAGGGCAATCAGTAATTCCTCCACTGAGCAACAACTAGAAGGTTGCATGCACAGTAACGGAGAAGGCAGAACTGCTGTCCTGGCGATTGCCTTTAACTCCACCTTAAAGCCAACAAACAACTCCTTCCCAAATTTCCCTGTGCAAACTGAAGCCACATTAGATGATGTAAAAATCACCCCTTCTCATGTCCGCGATATCATAAAAAGCTTAGACACCTCAAAAGCGTGTGGGCCTGATCTCATCTCTGTTATACTAATTAAGAAATGTTTAACTGAGCTAGCCCCCATACTTACCAAGCTCTACAATAAATGCCTTGCTGAATCTTGCTTCCCTAATAGCTGGAAGATGTCTCTGTGGTACCAATGTACAGAAATTCTGATGAAAGAACAGGCCCTCTCAATTATCGCCCCATTAATCTCTTCCCCCTCTTCACTAAAATCTTTGAAACCTTAATTAATCAAGCACTAGTTCACCACCTCGCAAAAGCAAATCTTCTCTCTGACAAACAGTATGGATGCAGGCAATGTCATTCTACTGCAGATATTTTAACATTTACCTTTGAACGCATTTATCATGTACTGGATAAGGTGGGTGAAGCCATAGCTGTAGCCTTTGATACATTCAAGGCTTTTGGCAAAGTCTGACACAAAGGGCTGCTAATGAAAATTAAATTGTACGTTATACCTGGACGTATGGTAAATATAATTAGATCAATCTTTGATAATAGAAGCATACAGGTTGTCATTGATGGACATGCATCCAAGCAGCATAACATTAATGCGGGAGTGTCTCAGGGGTCGATCCTTGGACCATTATTATTCCTGATATTCAAAAACGACCTCCCTGATAATATTGTGTCCGAGATGGGTATATTTGCTGATGATACAATGCTCTATAACATGTAGTGAAACTCTTCTGTTTGCCTATTTCCCACCTGACTATAACTTGGATGTCTTCAAGTCCAGCATAAACAAATTCCTGACAAACCGTACCCTTAATTAGACACTTTATCAAATCTCCAATACTAACTATTATTACAATCCTATCCCATTGATTACTGTACACGTAATAACCCTTATCCCCGAGTGGTTTCCAGGCCTTGATAAGTGGTGACCTCCATGTAAAAAAAAAAAAAACCCAGATGTGCAGAAACATTAGAATATGATCTCCAAACCATAGTTGAATGGGGACTCAAATGGATGGTAACATTTAATATTAGTAAAACTAATCTGCTCTCCTTTAACAATTACCAGACGCCTCTCGAACCGCCTATATCGATGAAAAATAACACCCTACCTGAGAATTCTACCTTCAAACTCCTTTTTTGGGACTATTTTACCATATTTTACTTTGTGGACAATATGAACTGGAATAAACACATAGAGGACATTGCAAAGACTGTGGCAAAGATGGTGGGTTCCCTCTATCGAGCTAGAAGGCTACTCGCACCTGAGAGTATCATGTACTTCTACAAGGCCAATATTCGTTCATGCATGGAGTATTGTCGCCACATCTCGGTTGGTGCATCTACCACTAGCCTCTCCATCTTGGATAGGTTCCAAAAAAGAATTGTCAATCTAATCGTTCCCACTATCAAATAAGCTCCAGCTCTTGCTAGAGTTTGGAATTCCCTTCCTGCTACCAGCTTTCCTGGTCGTACTGATATGCAAAATCTGCCTAATCTTTCCTAAACATGGTCTCAAAAAGTAGCCTTTTTCGTCCAAATGGTGATATGCTTTGTTAGGAGTTAATGTGAGTAAAATAAATAAATAAATAAATAAATGAATAAATGTGAGTAAAATAAATAAATAAATAAATAAATTGAGTATATGTGTGATTATGTTTATCATACAAGTGAATGTTAAATGTAAAATATACATGAAAAGTAATAATAAAATGCATGCTGAATAAGTGTGGGAAGCTGGTATATGGATCTGAAGAATAGATTTCCACATAGGAGTCAAGGAGTGGAGAGTCAGAGTCAGAGTCGGGAGTCGGAGTCGGAGTCTAAGATATCAAAGGAGTCGGAGTCGGAGTCGGCATTCTAGGAATTCAAGGAGTCGGAGTCGGAGTCAGAGTACGACTTTCACAATCCGACTCTGCAACCCTGGATATAACATTCAATACGACAGAAACATTTCCATTTCGATGGCCTTTTAGCTGTCAGACTGAAGGAAATATCCTAGAATTTGTCTCCTGGCTTTCGCTTATTGTCTAAAGTGTCTGCACCAAGGAATACCGACGGAGCTACTCAGACTTACTTTTGCAGAGCCGGAGTTACCCTCTTTTAGGGGCGCTGGTTCATTCATCTCACCTTCCAACCTTGTGTCACATCCTCCCGCAGTGGAAGTACGTTAAATATCGTGTGTGTATATATATATATATATATATATATATATATATATATATATATATATATATATATATATATATAAAAGTGAACGTGTCTGTGTGTGTGTGTGTGTGTGCATTTTCCTACGCAATAACTCTGTCAAGTTTTAGTCTACAGACTCCAAATTTGATATACAAGGTACTGAGATTTGGGAAAGCCGATGTGATCGGTTTTTGGTGAGAAATTTGGCGATTAAAGGGTCAAAATTCTACGATTTGACCTTTGAGAGCTCTACCAAACTCCTCTGACAATTTTGGGTCTACGCACTTGAAATTTTAGATATATGTTCCTTGGACATGTATCTAACTTAATAACTTGCTTTGAGCCCAAAACAATAAATTTTAAGGGGTCATAATAGGGGTCAAAGTTAAAAAAAAATTGACCTCTGCGGTCTCTTCCAAATTACTCAGACAATTTCTGGTCTAAATATTTGAAATTTTACATAAAAGGTATTCAGAGATAGGGCAAGCTTTTTCATCAGTTTAGGTCGAAAATTTTTTAGTTACGAATATATAAATGTATGTATGTATTTATGTTTGCATGTCTGCCTTAAACTTTCAATAGACGCGACGGATTTTACCAAGATCAGTATCGTTTTAAAGTTCGACCTTTCATACGACAAATATCGAAAAATTGGCTAAAAACATTAATATCTTCCTCTTCAACTAGGCACTTTTCTACAGCGGGGTGGAGTCACATTTTTCGCCGATATATTTTAAAGTTATCCTCTCCTTTAGATTGTCTAGCCTTAATTTTAAAAATGTCGCTTCCGGTTTGGCGGTGGTCGTAACAGCATAAAAGTTAGGTTTTACCCCGTTCTTTTCCTCTTTTGCGGTAGGGGTTCGAGCCTGCCTTCCTACTACCACTTTTTTTTTGCTCAACATACACATCCAAACACCCAGGCAACGTCGGGCTGAAATGCTAGTATATATATATATATATATATATATATATATATATATATATATATATATATATATATATATATATATATAAGCGAATGTGTGTGTGTGTGTGTGTGTGTGTGTGTGTACATCTTCCAACGCAATAACTCTATTAATTTTCAGTTTACAGACTCGAAATTTGATATACAAAGTTAAAAAAATTGACCTCTGCGGTCTCTACCAAAGTACTCGGTTTGGGTCATTTCTACAGGGGAGGTCGCCGTTTTCGCCAATATTTCCGAAAGTCATCCTCTCCTTTCGATTGTCTAGTCTTAATTTAAACCTACGTCACTTCTGGTTTGGCGGTGGTCTTAACAGCAAAGATGTCAGTTTTTTTCCTGTCCTTTTCCTCCTTTGCGGTACGGGTTCGAGCCTGCCTTCCTACTACCACTTTTTTTTTTTTTGCTCAACATACACTTCCAAACACCCAGGCAACGCCGGGCTGAAAAGCTAGTCTATATATAAAAGTGAACGTGTCTGTGTGTTTGTCTGTGTGTTTGTCTGTCTGTGTACATTTCCTTACGCAATAACTTTGTCAATTTTTAGTCTACAGACTCGAAATTTGATATACAGGGTACTGAGATTTGGGAAAATCTAGGTGATCGACTTTTGGCCAAAAATTTGACTGCTAAAGGGTCAAAGTTTAACGATTTGACCTTTGAGAATTCTACCAAACTCCTTCGACAATTTTGGGTTTAAACACTTGAAATTTTAGATATAGGCTCCTTGGACATGGATCTAACTTAATAACTTGATTTGAATTCAAAACAATAATGTTAAGGAGTCAGAATAGGGGTAAAAGTTAAAAAAAAATGACCGTTTTTTTTGTTTTTTTTTTTGTTTTTTTTTTGCTTTTGGGCTGAAATGCTAGTATATATATATAAAAGTGAACGTGTCTGTGTGTCTGTGTGTGTACATTTCCTTACACAATAACTCTGTCAAATCCGTTTTCGATCAGAAATTTGGCTGTTAAGGGATCAAAGTTTAACGATTTGACCTTTGAGAATTCTACCAAACTCCTCCGGCAATTTTGGGTCTAAACACTTGAAATTTTAGATATAGGCTCCTTGAACATGGATCTAACTTAATAACTTGATTTGAGCCCAAAACAATAAATGTTAAGGGGTCATAATAGGGGTCAAAATTGAAAAAATTGACCGCTTTTTTTTTTTTTGGCTTAACATACACCTCCAAACACCCGGGCAACGCCGGGCTGAAATGCTAGTATATATATAAAGTATCATCTTTGCATTTTTTAAATACTATTAAAACATTTTTTAAATTACATTCACAAACTAATTAGATACCAAAATTAGCAGTTTTTGATTTGGATAAATAATCGACTATTATTGGCTCACATAGAGCTTTCACACAAATCATCAAAGATCTGATTGAAAAACTTGTAGTGTTCCCTGGAAGCTGAGTGACTACAAGTCTCCCCAGACGTCCAGCACTCTCCACCTCCTTCAATAGCATTTGCAGATAAATTTGCGTTATCGCAACAGCCTCTCACCATTGATTTCTCGCTGTATTATATGGTATTCCGAATTTTACTGGGTTTATATAATTGAAAATTCAGTAATCATTTATATACCAATAAGTTTTAAGCAAAAAAGAGATGACTTAAAATGTAAGCTACAAAATTATAATATTTCATAATTGAACATTCATAAACCAAGACATCAAGGAATTTTTTTTACATAGGCGGCACCACTTATCAAGGCCGAGAAAGCACTCAAGGATAAGGGTTAAAGAGTGTAGAGTAGTCAAAAGGACAATATAGTAATCGATAGTAAGGAAGTTCGGTAAATTTGTTAACTTAAGTGTAACGGCTCATCAGAAACTTGTTCATGTTGGACTTGAAGACAATCATATTATAGACAGCTGGAAAGCAGGAAAACGGAAGACAATTCCACAGGCGTACAGTTCTAAGAAAGAAGCTTGGACCATGGAATCTACGTTTAGGTTTAGGCGCAGATAAAGAGTGGGGGGATTATTGATAGTCTTTTCAGCTAGACGAGTGTTTCTTGTGAAAGTTTTGCGAGGGGGGACCATAGATTGAAGCTCAGTCGAACACTTTCCATGAAAATAACGATAAAGCAGAGACAAACTCGTAACATCTTTTCTGTGAGATAGAGATTGCAGCGAAGAGAAAAGTACATCTCCCACCAGGCCACAAAGTCTATTTTGAACCCTATCAAGGCAGGACAAGTCCTTTCTAGCAGCTCCTGCCCAGATATGGCAACAGTACTCCATCCTTGGACGTACCTGGCTCTTATATAGATAGAGAATTGCATCAGCAGTGAGATATCTACTGGATCGATGGAAGGATACAACCATTTTTCCAGCGGCCTTGGCAATGGATTAATAGCAACAAATAGTGTACTTCATCATTAGTAATAATTCTTTCAAGACTATTCAGACAAATTCAAACATTATGTCGTTTGAAAAATTTCACAAGAACAGCCTTTTGTAGTTGTATAGGGGTACATATTAAGGAGAGACGGAGGATTCATATTGGGCCAATACATATAACTGGTACGTTTATAATGGAGGTAACGATTCTAATGATGAGAGGGAGATATTGATATATATACAGTTCTGGGATGTTTGGGACTTCATATATATACTGAATGGAGATGTGTACAAGTTCTTAACACAGAGGAGGGGAGATGCATAATCCTCGAAGGGTTACACAAAGTTCGTTATAAGATGTTTAACACATCTTTTGAATGTTGAAAGATGACACATGACGTCAGTTTTACAAAAACACAAAGATGATTCTTTATTCAGTGGACCGGTCGAATGATGATGACATCAGAAATTCCAATTTGGGATTTACATAGTTTACTGTTCTTCCTTTCGCTTCCAAAGGAGCAGCTGACCACTGACTGCCAACTGACTAACTCTCAACTCTCTTTCTGACTAACTGTCTGATCTGACTAACTCTAGCTCCTATAATGAAAATCCCTCTTTTGCTATGACGTCAGAAGTGTGTTTCTCAAACGTGACCAATTCACGTGGCTACGAACGTTTGTCCAAAACACACTTCTGAAAGAATCCTCTCCTAACCTATTTTTTAACCTAATTTATTTTTAATTTGTATTGTTTATTCTTTTTAGCTGACCTTTTTAATATTCAGTTTTATAAAAGAATGAACAATCGATTCTTTTTACGATATAAACAATATCTAACTATTTATAATAGAATTTAACAATAAACCTTTTTAACATTCCGATTTCTAACATTCTATTTTTTAACCTTGCTTACAAGGTTCGAGTCTCGGCTTATCCTAATCCCATTTTCACTTATCTAATGTTCTTCTTATTTACACTGTAACATCGTCAGACTTAGTGAATAAAAACACTTTAACAATAAAACATTATGGAAACCATCTCGCTTATAAGGAAAAGAAAACAAGCGAAAATATTTTACCTATATCTCATCCTTGCAAAGTTTTTATAAAGATTTATATATTTACCTATTTTCGTATTTCCATTTAAAAATAATTTTCACACAGATTATCATACAACGTAACCACTAATCACCTATGACCACTTAATATGTTTTACTAATACTATTCATTGATTTCTTAAATTAAATTTCTTTATTTCTTTATTTAATTTAAATTATTTTTTCTAATCCGGACTAACCAGCTAAGTTATATTGCTGCGATTCTATGTTAGTTTCGTATCTGGAATTTGCTTTGTTTATTTACAAAAATATCGGCTGATCTATTTATGTGATTAAAAAAAAACGGTTTTTGTTTAAAACTTATTCAATAAGGAAAGAAAGTTTAACATTACTCTATACTTAGTGTATTCTTGTTCTTCATTTAAATTTAAGGATCTCAATTTATTTTTTATTTTCTTTCCTTCCTTCCTATTAAGATTTACGATTATCGGATATTTTAGATGTAGAAAGGGAGGTGACTCTGTACGTTCGAAATTTTAAAAGTTTAGTTGAATTATAAGTTACCAAAATCCTAATATGTATCCATAACGTTGAAAGGGAGGTACCTCAAGGCCGTTCAATATTTTAATGTTTATGCATGGTTCTAAGTTTGGTAAATTCCTAATATGAAACAAAACAAATTAAAACTAGGCTAACCTATTCAAAATATAAGTTTGTAATACATATCTTAACCATGATACTGATTTTATTACCAAAGATTTAACCTACGTTTGCCATCAAACCATAATTTTCTGAGGTTATGTATGGCTTTAATTCAAATAATTTCAATTCGAGAATTAATTTCTTAAATATTTATTGTTGTAGACCATTGCTAGGGGTCACAAATGAAAGAAACCACAAGTACTGTAAAGTGTATAAAATATAATATGTATTTATCATAAAGAATACAGGAGCCACTAAAGTGGTATGAGAGGAACGTGTTTGTAGCATGCGGTTAAACATGGTATGAATGTCTCCATTTAGTCTCTGAAACAGTGGTATTCATAGGACTGGTTGATTCCACTTAGTTCTCAAATAGGGGTGATTTGTACCTCATAACACCCGCCTCCCGAGCTTTTCATTCCCCTGGGATGACTGTATAGCTCTTTTTCCTGGGGTTGATCTCTATCGGGTCAGTCATTTTCCTTTTCCTAGAGGATCGGCGTTGTCCGGCTATTTGTGGTGTTACCAAGTCGAACGCGTCATATATCTGGTCCATTACTTCTTCTTGTTCAGCAGGCGGTTGTCTTTCGTCATCAGTTATACGTTTCTGAATTTGGTTTAAATGCTTCTTGTACGTAAATCTTGGACCTTCAATTATGTAGACCATCCGCCCAATCCTTTTCTGGACCTTTCCTAGTTCCTACATAGTACTATTATTTTCACCAGGTAAATACCTCTTTTTAGGAACTACAGTATTTGGCGGTTTCACCTGTTTTTGCAAAGGTTTCTCGAAAACCGGCTTAATTTTTCTCGTGCCGGCGACATCTTCGATGGCGTGTTTTCATTTGGCGTAATTCGATAAACTTGTAAAAACTACTGTAGCGCCTTTTCTGAGGGAGTTCCTTTAGCCTTCTTCATGGCTCTTTTCAGCGTGTCTACAAACCTCTCTCCCTGACCGTTCGGTCGGGGATAATAGGTTGTGGTTAACCTGGAAATCCTCGCAGAAACTTTTAAAATCTGCTGAAGTGTGCCATTGTCTGAAACTAGACAATCAACCACACTAAACCTAGCGAACAATTCGTGAAAAGCACTGATTGTAAAATCCGTCGTCGGACTTTTACATCGAAATACCTCAGGCCATTTTGAAAAACTATCTACCACTATTAAATAGTATTCTTTGCCATGAGTAGTCCGCTTTAGGCCACCGGCTAAATTGTATTGGGGGCGCTTTTGCAGCCATTAAACGCCTTTACCTGCCTTTTATATCAGTGTTCATACTCGTCCAGCAAACGTAGGACCTCATGAGGCTCTTCATTCGCGTAGCCCCAGGGTGCCCCGTATGAACATCCTTTAGAATTTTCTTTTGTAGTGTAGCTGGGATTACTACTCTTTCTCAGTACAACAGTACCTCATTGCACATAGAATAAGCTTCCGCCGTCGATTCATCCGATTTAATTTTTTGTTTCATTTCTTTGATGAAACTATCTTTTTCAGCCTCCCTTATTATATCTTCCAAAGTGACTGGTAGTTCCTTGATCGTATTACACAGTATTTGTGTATAGTCCTTTTCACTTTGTAGTGACGCTATTACTGTGTCTTCTAGCGGTTCCCTTGATTTTGGGATTAATCGCGACAATCCGTCTGCGTGACTTAACTTCGCAGATGTAAGAAATTCCATATTGCAATCGTAATTCAGTAGAACGATCCTCCATCTTTGCAGTCTGTTGGCTGTGTAAGTCGGCAGACCTTTTTTTTTTAGAGCCAAAGATGGTTATAAGCGGCTTATGGTCAGTTTGTTATTTAAACTTACGACCGTGTAAAACTCGGTGGAGTTTTGTAACACCGAATATGATTCCCAGTGCTTCCTTTTCAATTTGGGAGTGATTCTTCTCAGCAGAAAGTAAAGTTCTCGACGCATAGGCGATCGGCTTAGTGGACCCATCAGGCATCTTGTGTAGAATGGACGCCCCGATCCCATAAGAACTTGCGTCAGTTGCAACAATAATCTCTTGTTTTGGATTGAAATGAGTCAGGGATAAATCTGACGTTAATACATCTTTTAATTTCTTAAACGCTGCCTGGCACTCAGGCGTCCGGTCCCATTTTTGTCCTTTTTTAATAGCGCACACAATTCATGCATGTTCTTCATGAACGTTAATAATTGTTCGCGGTCCCTAAAAAACTCTGCAATGTAGTTACATTATGAGTTCCTGGCATGTCTTTTATAGCTGTAAACCTGTTTGGGTCGGTTTTTCCCTCGTTCTTATCTATTATATGACCTAGATATTTAATTCGTTCCAAAAAATTGCATTTTGCTTCCTTCAATGTGAATCTATATTCTTTTATTTTGTCAAATACTTGAAATACATGATCTCTATGTTGTTCAACATTTTGACTACACATAAGAACATCGTCCGGTAAATTCCTAATATGAAACAAAACAAATTAAAACTAGGCTAACCTATTCAAAATATAAGTTTGTAATACATATCTTAACCATGATACTGATTTTATTACCAAAGATTTAACCTACGTTGTCCATCAAACCATAATTTTCTGAGGTTATGTATGGCTTTAATTCAAATAATTTCAATTCGGGAATTAATTTCTTAAATATTTATTGTTGTAGACCATTGCTAGGGGTCACCAATGAAAGAAACCACAAGTACTGTAAAGTGTATAAAATATAATATGTATTTATCATAAAGAATACAGGAGCCACTAAAGTGGTATGAGAGGAACGTGTTTGTAGCATGCGGTTAAACATGGCATGAATATCTCCATTTAGTCTCTGAAACAGTGGTATTCATAGGACTGGTTGATTCCACTTAGTTCTGAAATAGGGGTGATTTGTACCCAACAACACCCCCCTCCGGAGCTTTTTATTCCCCTGGGATGATCGTATAGCTCTTTTTCCTGGGGTTGATCTCTATCGGGTCGGTCATGTTCCTTTTCCTAGAGGATCGGCGTTGTCCGGCTGTTTGTGTTGTTACCAAGTCGAACGCGTCATATATCTGGTCCATTACTTCTTCTTGTTCAGCAGGCGGTTGTCTTTTGTCATCAGTTATACGTTTCCGAATTTGGTTTAAATGTTTCTTGTGTTTAAATCTGGGACCTTCAATAATGTAGACCATCCGGCCAATCCTTTTCTGGACCTTTCGTAGTTCCCACATAATACTATTATTTTTGTGTACATGGAAAAAAAGAACAAAAAAAAAAAAACGATTTCGCTAAGCACGACAAATAAAGTGTTAACAAAAAAAGGGCATTCTTTTTCGCACAGAAATCGAAAAGAATAGCCAATAGTAAATAAATTCTATAAACTCTCTTCCCAGATAATTAACTTTTTCTTTTAAGGAAAAAAAAGAGGGAAAAATGTGTAGGATCAACAAGGAATTGAACCCAGTACCTACACGTTACGAAAATTGAAAAATGACAAACAAAATCTACTGCTTTCTGTATAAATGAAAACGTCGAATTATTTTCTCCGGAAAATTGCCACACGAGGAAATAAATATATGAAAGAAACATTCGTTAAATAACCAGGTACGAATTTTGTAAAGTTTTTTTTTTCTATAGAGTTGGTACTATAGGAAAAGTAAATGAACGAATTGGGTTGTTTCTGAAAAAAACTCATTTTGTCATATGAAGTAATTCCATACCGTCCAGAAAAACAAAATGGACGATTTTGCAAAACAGATTTTGGAAATGGTGAAATTCCAACAAAGTAAACAATTCGAATTTGAAAAAGTTTCAGGCAATACAGAAACAAAACGACGAAATGCAACTGACAATAAAAAACAGATGGAAGAGAAGCAGTTAAATTTAATGAAATATCTCGAAGAAAAACAAGGAAGAGAAAAGAAAGAAATGAACGAACAAATATTGGAATTGAAAAAAATACATTTAGAGCAACAAAACCAGTCAGATAAAAAAAAAATGGATTAGATAACGAAGGTTTTAGTGAATAAGGACAGCGGAGGAGAAACCAGCACGGTTTTTTCCCAAAATGCGATCAGCTATTGATACATTTCACTATGCTCCTGAGTAAGACCTAACGTTTGAGGTATATTTCAGAAGATTTGAAGACCTTTTTAAAATTGATTGCAGCGCGTGGACGAATCAAAAGAAGGTTCGTTTATTGCGACGGAAGTTAGGTACATCCGCACATAACAAATTCGTGGACTATATTTTACCAAGAAAAAACAACGAATTGTCGTGTGACGAGGCAGTCAAACTTTTAATAGAGTTGTACTATCCAAAAGGAAGCCTTTTAAAAGATGGAAATGCATGAATCTTACACGTAAGGAGAGTCAGGACTATACGACATTTTCGTCTATAGTTAATAAGCACTGTGATGATTTCAAATTGTCGTCATAAACGGCGGACAATTTCAAGTGCTTAATATTCACACAGGGTTTGATAACCACAAAAGACAGCGATATAAGACGTCGTGCTCTAAATAAATTGGAATTAGAACCTGATTTGATGTTTCAGAAACTGGCTGAAGATTGTCAGCGGCTCATGGCAATGAAGCAAGACTCCCGAAATATAGAGGGAGCAGGTATCGCTCACATTAAAAACATCCGCTTGCATGAATTGTGTGCGCTATTAAAAAAGGACAAAAATGGGACCGGACGCCTGAGTGCCAGGCAGCGTTTAAGAAATTAAAAGATGTATTAACGTCAGATTTATCCCTGACTCATTTCAATCCAAAACAAGAGATTATTGTTGCAACTGACGCAAGTTCTTATGGGATCGGGGCGTCCATTCTACACAAGATGCCTGATGGGTCCACTAAGCCGATCGCCTATGCGTCGAGAACTTTACTTTCTGCTGAGAAGAATCACTCCCAAATTGAAAAGGAAGCACTGGGAATCATATTCGGTGTTACAAAACTCCACCGAGTTTTACACGGTCGTAAGTTTAAATAACAAACTGACCATAAGCCGCTTATAACCATCTTTGGCTCTAAAAAAAAAAGGTCTGCCGACTTACACAGCCAACAGACTGCAAAGATGGAGGATCGTTCTACTGAATTACGATTGCAATATGGAATTTCTTACATCTGCGAAGTTAAGTCACGCAGACGGATTGTCGCGATTAATCCCAAAATCAAGGGAACCGCTAGAAGACACAGTAATAGCGTCACTACAAAGTGAAAAGGACTATACACAAATACTATGTAATACAATCAAGGAACTACCAGTTACTTTGGAAGATGTAATAAGAGAGGCTGAAAAAGATAGTTTCATCAAAGAAATGAAACAAAAAATTCAATCGGATGAATCGGCGGCGGAAGCTTATTCTATGTGCAATGAGGTACTGTTGTACTGAGAAAGAGTAGTAATCCCAGCTACACTACAAAAGAAAATTCTAAAGGATGTTCATACGGGGCACCCTGGGGCTACGCGAATGAAGAGCCTCATGAGGTCCTACGTTTGCTGGACGAGTATGAACACTGATATAAAAGGCAGGTAAAGGCGTTTAATGGCTGCAAAAGCGCCCCCAATACAATTTAGCCGGTGGCCTAAAGCGGACTACTCATGGCAAAGAATACTATTTAATAGTGGTAGATAGTTTTTCAAAATGGCCTGAGGTATTTCGATGTAAAAGTCCGACGACGGATTTTACAATCAGTGCTTTTCACGAATTGTTCGCTAGGTTTAGTGTGGTTGATTGTCTAGTTTCAGACAATGGCACATTTCAGCAGGTTTTAAAAGTTTCTGCGAGGATTTCCAGGTTAACCACAACCTATTATCCCCGACCGAACGGTCAGGGAGAGAGGTTTGTAGACACGCTGAAAAGAGCCATGAAGAAGGCTAAAGGAACTCCCTCAGAAAAGGCGCTACAGTAGTTTTTACAAGTTTATCGAATTACGCCAAATGAAAACACGCCATCGAAGATGTCGCCGGCACGAGAAAAATTAAGCCGGTTTTCGAGAAACCTTTGCAAAAACAGGTGAAACCGCCAAATACTGTAGTTCCTAAAAAGAGGTATTTACCTGGTGAAAATAATAGTACTATGTAGGAACTAGGAAAGGTCCAGAAAAGGATTGGGCGGATGGTCTACATAATTGAAGGTCCAAGATTTACGTACAAGAAGCATTTAAACCAAATTCAGAAACGTATAACTGATGACGAAAGACAACCGCCTGCTGAACAAGAAGAAGTAATGGACCAGATATATGACGCGTTCGACTTGGTAACACCACAAATAGCCGGACAACGCCGATCCTCTAGGAAAAGGAAAATGACTGATCCGATAGAGATCAACCCCAGGAAAAAGAGCTATACAGTCATCCCAGGGGAATGAAAAGCTCGGGAGGGGGGTGTTATGAGGTACAAATCACCCCTATTTGAGAACTAAGTGGAATCAACCAGTCCTATGAATACCACTGTTTCAGAGACTAAATGGAGACATTCATACCATGTTTAACCGCATGCTACAAACACGCTCCTCTCATACCACTTTAGTGGCTCCTGTATTCTTTATGATAAATACATATTATATTTTATACACTTTACAGTACTTGTGGTTTCTTTCATTTGTGACCCCTAGCAATGGTCTACAACAATAAATATTTAAGAAATTAATTCCCAAATTGAAATTATTTGAATTAAAGCCACACATAACCTCAGGAAATTATGGTTTGATGGCAAACGTAGGTTAAATCTTTGCAACAAAATTAATATCATGGTTAAGATATGCATTACAAACTTATATTTTGAATAGGTTAGCCTAGTTTTAATTGTTTTGTTTAATTAATAAATAAATCATAAATGCATATTAGGAATTTACCAAACTTAGAACCCTGCATAAACATTAAAATATTGAACGACCTTTAGTTACCTCCCTTTCAACGTTATGAATACATATTAGGATTTTGGTAACTTATAATTCAACCAAACTTTTAAAATTTCGAACGTACAGAGTCACCTCCCTTTCTACATCTAAAATATCCGATAATCGTAAATCTTAATAGGAAGGAAGGAAAGAAAATAAAAAATAAATTGAGATCCTTAAATTTAAATGAAGAACAAGAATACACTAAGTATAGAGTAATGTTAAACTTTCTTTCCTTATTGAATAAGTTTTAAACAAAAACCGTTTTTTTTTAAATCACATAAATAGATCAGCCGATATTTTTGTAAATAAACAAAGCAAATTCCAGATACGAGACTAACATAGATTCGCAACAATATAACTTAGCTGGTTAGTCCGGATTAGAAAAAATAATTTAAATTAAATAAAGAAATAAAGAAATTTAATTTAAGAAATCAATGAATAGTATTAGTAAAACATATTAATGGCCATAGGTGATTAGTGGTTACGTTGTATGATAATCTGTTTGAACATTTTTGAAATAGGTAAATATATAAATCTTTAAAAAAACTTTGCAAAGATGAGATATAGGTAAAATATTTTCGCTTGTTTTCTTTTCTTTATAAGCGAAATGGTTTCCATAATGTTTTATTGTTAAAGTTTTTTTTATTCAGCCTGACTAAAGGCTGTTCTTGTTTAAATTTTCAAACGACATAATGTTTTAATTTGTCGGAATAGTCTTGAAACAATTGTAACTAACGATGAAATACACTATTTGTTGCTATCCATCCATTTCTCGGTGTCTTGGTTTGTTAAAACAATATATATATATGGTTACAAGTTAATTGATATTAAATCCATATCTTCTTATATATATATATATTTATATATATAAAAGCCAAACGTCTGTGTGTATGTATGTATGTTTGTTTGTAACGCTAAAACTTTTGAAAGACGGAACCAAACCTGACAAATTTTGTATCATATCGAAGCTCCATCACCCGGATGACAAATATCGAAATTTCACGTCAAACGGACCACTAGAAGTTGGTCAACTGATCAGTTATCTTCGAGGGGGGCCCCCAAAAAACCTGTCATTATCTATATATATAAAAGACAAATGTTTGTTTGTAACGCTAAAACTTGAGATGAAAGATTCCTCTCCCCTAAGAATAAAACATATGTTCAATATCTGCTTTTGTTTTTTCATTGTTTATACGGTCCCGAGCAACGCCGGGTAGCCCTGCTAGTTTAAATATAAAGAGTAACAAAAAATGACGTTGTGATTACCAGATGTTCCTCTTTTGACGTTCAAATAAAAAGTTCGTAAAATGTTCTATTCCCAGAACGTCAAGTCAAACTAATAAATATAAAAAGTTTCTGTTTCGTGTTGGATGCGATAAAAATGTCATCAGTAAAAATGGCACCGGTAAAAATGGCAAAGTGAATAAATAGGTAAAACTAGCACTTTGACAACTGTCAACATATGGATTATCTTCCTTTGTTGGTTGTAATTCTTGCTGTAGGTGTTACGTCCCTTATAAAAAATAAAGATGCCTTCCTTGAACTAACACGTCTCGTTTCGTCTCCTTAATATAACACATTCGTACTAATAATATTACAAAAGATACAACGTGGTGGCAACGGAAAAATTCGTTTATGGAATATTACTGTGAAAAAAGAAAAGAAAAGAGGAGAATCCTTACAGAATCCGACAATAGTTCAATCGTCTAACTGGCAGAAAAAAGGACGTAGCCACGTGTGTCCAAAAAGACGCAATATTGGATTTTAACCCGTGGGCTGTAATTTTTGTTTGTTTTTGTCTTTCACCCTATATTGTTTTTACGATACCAAGAATAATGTCGAATCATACGAGTAAACCCCATATGTGCTGGGAAACGACTAATTTGGTGGAATCCTTCAAATTTTTTAAGCCAATGTGAGTTATATTTTTCCGTAAAAGGGATTATAGAAGAGATACAAGTTGATTATATTCTCTTATTTGTGGGGAAAGAGGCAGACAGACGCAATCCTGCTATAATTTGGAATAAATTCCTAGAGCAGTTGGAACCTCAAGTTAATTTTCGGATCGCACGTTTCTGTTTACAGAATTACTCGCAAAACGAAACAGAAATCATTGATGATTTTCTTGCGAGGTGCAAGCTGCAAGCACACAAATGTAGATTCAGAGACGATCGCGATTTGGAAGAACGGATGATTGAACAGATAATCGTCGGAACGAAACATCAGGAGTTGCAAAATCAACTACTGAGCAAGAACGAGGCCATGCACCTTACAGGAAGTAGTTAACATGTGTAGAAGCTATGAGGCTTCGATTAACTGCATGAAAACAATGGGCGAGCTGCAAGGAAAAACTGACAACAAGATAAACGCGATAAAACAAATATGTGGCAAATGTGGGCTTCTCCATCAGCATGGAGGCAGCACTTGTTCAGCATGCGGACGCAGGAACCACTGGGCTAAGATGTGCCAGACTAAAAGAGCCAAGAAAAAAACGGGCAGCCACAAACAAATAGGCATACCAAACACAAGAAATTTGTACCAGCACAGTCTACGTTTAAAAAACCGTTAGAGCTGTATTAATGTTCAGAACCAAATGGTTGATGGATTTGAGAATATGTCATTTTATTCAGTGCAGGGCCAAAGGAAAAGGAGCTCTCGGCCAGAAGCATTTGCCATCCTAAACGTTATACTACCAAACAAGAAAGGTGTTCATGAACTGAAGATTAAGGTGGACACAGGTGCGGAGGGAAATACACTCCCATTATATACATTCAAGCAAATGTTTTCGGAACATGTGGATCAGAATGGACATCCACGCCCAGGCACAACACAGAAGGAAACAGCGGTCCTTACTGCGTACAATGGTTCTAGCATCCCGCAGCACGGATCTATAGAAATTCAATGTGCTTACAAAGGTACATGAAGAAATGTGAGGTTCTATGTGGTAACTTCCAATGGGCCTGCCATATTAGAACTGCCCTCTCTTCAAGAAGTAAAGTTAGTCACATTGCACTGTTCTGTTGAGAGAGCCAAGTTTGTAACAGATGCCCCAGTTACTTCTACAAACTACACCCCCAATCAACTCTATAAGAGATCTTATGAAAGCATACCCGAACCAATTTGACCGGATTAGCAACTTCTTAGGGGAATACCACATCGTGCTTCATCTGAACAGCCACCTCATGATTCATGCACCTAGGAAATGCCTCATCCATGTGAGGGACGAGATAAAAGCAGAACTGGATGAACTGGTAAACTAATAAATAATCCAAAAGGTTGATGAGCCAACGGATTGGGTGAACAACATCGTGTATGTGCGCAAAAGCAATGGCAAACTTTGCCTATGTCTAGACCCTAAAGATTTAATCAGGGACATCATGCGTTGTCTCCACAAATCCCCAACCACGGAGGAATTCTCGCACAAACTCTTTGGTGCAAAATTTTTCTCCAAGCTAGATGCTAAAAATGGCTACTGGTCAGTCAAACCCGGCAGAGAGTCACAATTACTGACGACCTTCCATTCACCATTCGGGAGATACTGTTTCAAAAAAATGCCCTTTGGCCTAGTCATGTCTCAAGATGTTTTTCAACAGAAGATGGCCATGATCATTGAGAAGTATCCTGGAGCATTAGCTCTAATTGATGACGTGATCATCCATGGGAAGACCAAAGAGGAGCATGACAATAACTTACGACAGTTGATGGAGAATGCACAGACTGTTGGCCTCACATTCAACAGTAGCAAAACCAGGAACAGGTCAAGTTCTTTGGTGCAATTTTCGACGAGAACGGGATACACCCAGATCGTCCAAAAGTAGACGAAATAAAATCACTCCCAAGACCATCTAACGTAGCAGAATTGCAAAAGATCATAGGAATTATTACCTACATGGCACCATTCATTCCCAGGCTTTCAGACCTTACAGCAAACCTCAAAGAGCTATTAAAAAAGATGCTGACTATGAATTGAGCAACAGCCACCAGAAATCTCTACAAGAGATAAAGGACCTTATATGCAAAGAGATGTTGCTCCGCTATTATGACTCTTCCAAAAAGTCCATTATTCAAGTTGATGCATCTTCCAGAGGATTGGGAGCAGCCCATAGCTTTCGCTTCGAAATCGTTGACAGAAACAGAGCAGCATTTTGCTAATATCGAACGGGAACTCTTGGCTGTCGTATTTGGCTGTGAACACCTTAGAACATATATTTACGGGCGCTCATTTGAAATTGAAAGTGACCACAAACCTTTGGGAATAATTAGCCTCAAAAACTTAACAGCAGCATCGCCCCGACTCCAACGAATGCTGTTAAGACTCCAAGAATATGACCATCAAGTATAGATCAGGCAATGAGATGCTACTGGCTGATGGATTATCTAAGCTACCCAGCAAAATAGAATAAAGAAGCCAATGACCTAGACATAAAGGTAGACTTTGTGCAATTATCGAATGAGAAATTAGCGCCGATCCAACTTTATGCGAGTTGAGAGTGATAATTCTCAAGGGTTGGCCAGAATCCCGCAGAGAACTGCAGAAAGATCTTCATCTATACTGGTCTTATCGGGACAAGCCCTCGGTCGAGAATGGTGTATTGCTAAAGAAAAAAAAAACACAAAAAAAAACAGGATACTGATGCCTAAATCATTACAACCAGAGATTTTAAGAAAAATACATTATGGGCACCAGTGACAAATGTAAACTAAAAGTCAAAACCTGTGTTTTCTGGAATGGCATCAATAGTGACATCAACGTGATGACACAGCAATCTGCCATTTGCCAGAATTCCCAAACTGCTGAGAACCTCATGCTACATGAGATCCCCGTGCAACCATGGCAAATCGTAGCTACCGACATTTTCAGCCTTGACGGTATGAATTACCTCCTCATATTGGATTACTACTCAAAGTACCATTTCATTCGCAGACTATGGGAACTCTCTAGCAAGGAAGTTATCGACTGTATCAAATAAATCTTTGGTGAACAAGAAGTGCCAGAAAGGCTTATCAATGACAATAGCTCATGGCATTTCAGAGACTTTGCCAAAGCATGGGGTTTTGAACACATCACCTCTTCTCCCAGATATCCACAATCGAATGGCATGGCAGAACGCTCCATACAGACCGTCAAAGCTATCATGAAGAAAGCTATACTTAGCAGTCGAGACATAAACATGAGTCTGGTGTGTCTCCGATCGACTCCGTTAAACCATGTAATCCCATCGTCGGAAATTGGTCAGCAATCTACCCGCTAAATGCCCCAACCAAAGTGCCTTGAAAGAGGAGATTCAGGAGCGCCTACTACTGAGATAGTTGTCGCAGACAATTCAATATGGCAAACACGCTAAGGACCTCCCTGATCTTAGCGCAGGATAACGAGTGCGAGTACAAGACCAAGACACTAAAAAGTGGACTCTAGCAGCCGTCAAAAGAATCTAAACCGCGACCCTATATTGTGGAGGCCTCAATAGGTTCTTCGCAGAAACTGCAGGCACCTCAAGGATACCAACATTTCCAATCTGACACATGCATTTCTGCAAAATACACACTCGCATAACACGCAGCTCACACAACCTCATATTCCAAACATACATCCTGCAAAAGTTTCCAACACACACACACCAGCATCTGCGCTCCCTCTACAGACACACAAATCTGCACACGAAACACAGTCCAGCAACAGCAAACAAGATGGTACAGTCACGAGATCAGGTCGTATACCCCCCAACCCCCAAAAAGAAAAGTACGACCTATAGGTAAGGTCCATACCTGAAGCCCGTTTCAGTGAACTCTGACTGATCGTTTATTTCTTTTATGAAGGAGGTCAACATATGGATTATCTTTCCTCATTGGTTGTAATTCTTGCTGTAGGAGTTACGTCCCTTATAACAAATAAAGATGTCTTCCTTGAGCTAACACGTTTCGTTTTATCTCCTTAACACATTCGTACTAATAATATTACAAAAAGGTACAACAGCAACGGAAGATTAGGACCGTTCGTTAAGTGTGAACTTAGCTCTCATTCCCCTAGTTTAAAATAGGGCTAAGCCCCTTAGCTTTAGTTGTGAAAAAAAATCGGTTTTGTTAGGTTCAAATTCTGTAGAACCACCGAAAAAGGGGGAAAAATTATAACGCCTTATTTAATAATTATTTTATAATAAATATTTATGTATAAAATCTAAAATATTAATAATATTATTAATATTACATTCATTGACAATTGGTGTTCTCTGGGACAGCAAGTCTCCTCAGATTTCCAGTACTCTCCACTTCTTTTGATAATCGTTGTAAATCTCTTTATATTTGCAAAAGAACATTTGACCTTTTCTGGAATTTCAGTGACAATGATTCCAACATTCATGATTATATTATTCCAGGTGTTCTTCTAGCAGAGGTCAGGATGGTGAGGTTTCTCATCAGATTTTCCATCCCCATCAACCCTTCATGAAATTGCCAATCCAAGGCTGGTACCACCGCTATAGATTTTGATGCTAGAAAGCATCGAGTCAAATGATGTGATTGATAGCGGTTTCAACTCCTTATTAGAGAGTAACCTCCAAATGTCACCCATTAAATCATTTATAAAATTAACTTTCTGCAAGCTAACCATATTTGGTAGAAACACAGTTTCGTCTATGTTTGAGTTGTCCACCAATTTTCCGTCGCGAATGTTCACCAGTCATTACTTTATTCTGGTTAAATGACACGCGGGGACACTTTGATGATCGTCTCATCAGTAGTAGGTATGATCTTGAATGAGCTTCGCACTTACTGGACTTAAACTTGCCCGATTTTAATTTAAGTTATTCTATAGATAGTACCTAGACTATTCAGGAAATCAGCCGAAATGAGGACAGTGTCAAAAAAGGCAGAATGTGTTTTATTGACAATCTTGCATGTCGTATCCGCTACTATTTATCATTGAATGGCGATAAAACAAAAACTTTTGGACATTCGTGCCTGAAATTTTGTGGACAAGTTAAGCATAGACGGAAGTGTATTTGTGCGAAATATGATCGAATTGGAGAAAGGAATGTGAATTTTATTAACGATTTTATAGATGACATCCTCTATTATTACTTTTATTCTTGATATTTTAGGAGGAGGAGGAAGAGGAGAAGCGTATAGGAAGATGAAGGAGGAGTGGGAGCATTGGTTACTCATTAAATACACATATTTCTTCTTTTTATTGTTTTGCTGTGCTGGCGGTCAAAAAGTAAACCACCCTACGGCTGTGAAATAGGTCGGGCCGCGAGAACTAGTCAGTCCGATATATTTTAAAGGTTTATACCTGGAAGGCTACTCGCGTACTATTAACACCGCACCCCCCCCTTGAGTAAAAAAGTTACGTGGGATTCTCAAGAAAAGTCTAGGCCTTTTCTAAAATTAGAACTTGTCATTTTCTGAAACCAACAACTAGCATAATGGGAGGGAGGTATAAATTGCAAAAAATTGTTTATATGTTTGTTGATTTGTAAACTTGTCGATCTGTAAATTTGTCGATCTTTAACTTTGTCGATCTGTAAATTCGTCGATCTGTAAATTTTGAAATAAGGTTTTCATTCGTCTCTTACACTCATATTTTAAATAGCATTTTCTATTGGTCTGTTACACTTAAGTTTGAAAAATATTTTTTTTTCGTTCGTTATAGTTGAGTATGAAATGCTATCAGTAATTTTTTATTTCGAAACTATTTTTTGCCGAATTTTAAAATTGAGACACTAATCCAACCAGTTATAGCAACACCCTGTTATTAATACTACGGTGTCTCTATAAAATTGTGCCGATTCCCAACGAACGTCTGCCGGAATGTTTGTGCTTTTCCTTCTTCATTTTCTCTCCTCTTAGCGCTCACCGATGGTGCATGCAATAGTTTACAAGTTGGGTTTACAGTAAGCAAAAAAAAAAAAAAAAAGAAAAGAAGAAAAACTCCGATAAAAAGAAAAAGAAACAGAACAAAGATATACAATAAGTATCTTGTGCAACCACGTGCTTGATAACAATTTCCGACCCCAACGGTGTGTGCTCTTCTCCTTCATCTTCCTATGCACTCCTCCTTCAACAAAAATAAAAGTAATAATAGAGGGTAAGTTATTCTCCCCGGATGTCACCTATAAAATCGTTAATAAAATCCACATCCCTTTCTCCAATTTGTTCTGGCTGTGTCGTCATCTCTCACATATTGGCGACTGCCGAGGAGGCGTGCAGTAGTTCACAAGACAATGTAAGAGAAAATACAAAAGGCATTAACATAATCTGTAGATATCAGTTGGGTTCTATGTCCACATCTTAGTTGCCTGTCGAAGCCTTTTTGTTGTCTGTTGACGTCACCTCAACTCAGCCTCCTAAAGTTTTTCGATCTAGTTCAAACCCTGACCTGCCTTTAACTGTCTCCTAGAAAACTGTCCTCTACTGACGCAAACTCCAGACTATCAGTAAATTGTACCTCATTGTCGCAAAACTCAACCCACGTAAAACTATCCGCAAATGAACTCTAAATATATTGGTTTATATGTGCTAATCACATTGATTAGTCATCTTAATTCTCAACATTTGAGTTAAGTTCGAGTACATGAGGTAAACCTGAGATAATTTGTCTGTAGAGATCATCATTATCGTTCGCTTCAAGCCATCTTCTTGTCAGCTCGTTTTATCGTCTACTCGACCCGATATAAATCTCTCTCGTTCATTCTCAACTGCCCCTTCTCCTCAATATATCAACTTTCAACCGAAAATCCTAGATGCCTGGTCTTTTTTCTCAGTCACTCTCAGCTGGGCATAGAAACTGACTAGAATCGTTTTTCTTCTCACCCCACTCCATCCTCCTGCTGCTAAAAAGGCTAACAGCTGTTTCAAGTTACCATCCAATCTGGGAAGTTCAATAGATTTGCCAACCTCTCCATTGTCGCCTTTCTTATTTCCGTATCATTTTTCCTTTTGTGAATCGTTTCTCAACTTAACGTTTTCCGGAGCAATCCGTAGTATTACATCTTTATATTAAATCAAATCGAAATATTTAAGAACACGTTGCATTGTTCTTCAAAATATATTGACGAAATTACAGATCAATATTGTAGGAAATAACTTATTGATTACAAAGATCTAGGGAACAGACTAACTCGACTTTATATATTAGACAAAGGTCATCCTTTTCATTATCTAGATATTCAAGTTCAAATCCGCTATCAGCAGTTACATAATTTATTCATATCTGACAAACGAATATGTTGTCTTGTCACGGTACTTGAATCAACACAAAATCATACCTTTTCTTCTGTTGGTGTCATCGCAGTGCATATGTGTTGCGTTGATAACTGAAACGAACGCTTCATATCAATTATACTTATTCACTGAATTAATTAAACAAAGGATCTTTTAGAATTTTTGATTTATTCGCCATGATCGTCCAGTAAAATCCGATCATTGAGGTTTTTAGTATCCTGCCATTCCTTGGTTACCCTTTGCAGCGTAATATTTTAAATCTAATGTCTTTGTCCTTTGGTGTCGTTAAACCTTGCACAAAAATGAGACATTTGAACATATCGCTCGATAATTTTTTGATTTAAGTGCCTAACTGAGACCCGTGCTTCTGTAAAGAGGCTGATCATAATTAGTTTTAGTATAAATGGTGGTGGGAGAAAACGAGACTTATTTTAAACTCGTAATTATATTAAGTTGTGATAGCCCTTTCTAAAATACTTTTACTTTGAGATTAACAACCGCTATTTTCTCAACTGTATGCCTAACGTCATATCCATCTAATTTTTTTCATTTCCTAATCTCACGAACCCGAATGCATATCGCGACACACACACACACACACACACACACACACACACACACACACACACACACACACACACACACACACACACATATGATATGTCCCATGAAAAAGAACGTATTCATTTGAAGTAGCTGAGTGGGCTTTGGTACAGTTTCGAGTAATAATCTAGTGAGTCGTAGTAATAATCTAGTGAGTTGGTGGTTGAAGCTGTATATCCTTAAGCGTTATGTCGTACCTTTCAACGTCTCTCTCAGGTGGCTCTACCAGTTGGCATTTATGGCTTTACAGTCAATCGTATTCTTGTAAGGAGCTAAATTTTTCCGTGCAATATTTTCTCCAATACTTTTGGTTATTATTTCTTTTTCTCAATACATTTTTCAGACTTAATGTTATTGAAAAAAAAAACTTGGCTTATATACTTTAGTTATCTTGTTTTCTTTTTTTTTTTTTTTTTGAAGATTTCTCCGGAGTAGGCAACAGCCTATCAAACAGAGAGCGTATTTTCTTGAAAAGATTCTGCGGATGATAAGCATAACGTTGTATTCAAGTTTGACGTAATTCTGTAAACCGCCCAAAATTTCTTCTTTCATCTGAGTTCACACGTTTATTCTTCTTCAGTGCTCGTTTAAATGTGTTCATAAACTTTTCCGCCTGTTCGTTGGATCTTAGGTGAAATACTGGCGTTGTCATGTCACCAATTGGCAATGATTTATAGAATTCTTAAATTTTTTCCCCGTGAACTAGGTTTCATTGTTGATGGCTAAAGTTTTAGCGAGTTAAAAAAGATTACAAATTTCGTTAAGTGCGTTTTTGTTTTTGCTGCAGTCTGCACTTAACAATTTATGGATACTTAGTAAAACTGTCCAGAATGACCAAGTAATACGATCCATTTATTGACCAAGCATAGTCGATAAGCGATTATATCCATGGAACATCTGTCTTTGGCCATTATTGAATCTTTACCAGTGGACCCTTTATTGCCAGTTGGCATGCTTTGTACTGTTTCACCAAATTTTCTCTGCCTTGATCCATCCTCGGTCAATAAGTATAACCTATTAAAGAATTAAAAAGCCCATTAAAGATTTCATTCTTTAAATCCTTAGATGACCCGTGTGAAATATTTGAGAATTTTCATTTGCAGAGACACGGACATTCGCATATTGAAAAAGGTGAGACATTATTTCCTTTTTTGTTCAACCAGACTTGCTTTTTCATTTTTCTAATGAAATTAACCTTCCCCGCAACCTTTTCTATAAGGGTGACCCGACTTTGCCCATGATCGAGTGATGATGACTGTATCACACTCCCATATTTTTATTGTCATTTAAATCGATGAAATCGACCATTTTTCAATCAAATCGGTCGATTGCCTGCTTTAATTGGTGACTCATCGCAGTAGACCTCGAGGAAGCTTCACACGCCTCTCGCAATGACCTAGTTCACAATACATTATAGTCTACATTGCACTGTAGAGAATCTACTATTGATTTTACACAATTTATTTCGAAAGCGCCACTATCACCTACTGTTGTGCCTGGCTTTACTGGTTTTGACGTGATAATAGCTTTAATTTAAGTTTAGAATAAAAAATTCAAGTATGAATAGCAACTTTTGCGTTAATCTGAAATATTCATTTCGAGGCACCCCTAACATATTGAAGAACCTACTATTGACTTCCGGCTTGTGTGGTAATAAAACTTCTCAACTGCACTTTTGATGTTAGGCTGTGTAAGGTGTTAACTTTGGTCAAAATCGCCTGTTCCTTGTTTCATCGGATTAATTCGATTATCGATTATCGATGCTTGTTGAAAACATTCTGATACAAAACCTATTTAAGAACACTGACAGGCACATAAAGTACCTTCGTGTTAAATTTCATAAAAATCGGCTCAGCCGTTTTCGAGTGCACAGGGAACGAACTCACAGACACACGGACAAATTTCCTTTGAATATAATAATAGAGATCCTTGTACATACGTCTTTGTTTACCTCGTTCTTTCCACCGTCACTTTCCCCCGCATGCAGTCATCGCTTTGCATCGCTAATCATCCAGTTTTTCAAAACGAACAAACTCCATGCACAGAAATACAAAGATGTTTGACAATTTAAAGGCTTTTATTGATAAAATCGTTTCTGTCAGATTACAAGGAGAGACGTAAATTATTCCTATAAACTGCAATAAATTCTTCTTCTCTAACTAGAGTTTGTCGATGGACGGCAGTCCTGAAGGAATTCGGCTCTCAGACAACGACTTCCTAAAAATCTGTTTCAAACCTGAATCGGTTGAACACGTGATCCAACCACTTACTTCATCCGCACCTATGCCCAGCCCGTTGTGTCTAGAGAGCTGATACCTGACCTCCATCTCCGGATATCTGGGTGCCTGAGTGTATATTGCTTGCTGCTAGTCTGTACTAAAAATGCACCTAGCGACACGCTCTGGAAATTTACACTAGTTAAGCTAATCGCTATACATCGGCGTAAGGCTATAATATATAAAATTAGTGAATATATCTTCCAGGGGTGGTAGAGGATAGCTACATTCTTTAAAATATCCATTTAAACTCATCGAAAATCAGCACACAAGCTGATTTTCGGTTTTTCTTTTTTCATATATACGGTTAGAGACGTTCAATCCGAGTAATCGAATTTTGAAATTACGACAATTTTTTCCAACTCTTCTAATTCCTTATTTATTGCGCCAAGTGTTGAAAATGGTGCATTTTGGGGGGCATTTAAAAATCGATTTAACATTTTTTTTTTATTAAAAGTCAACTTTTTGTGTCCTGAAAAACCGCAAGGAAATTCGTTTTTCAAATCTGTGATACTTCTTTGCATTTATTTCGTGTTATTCTCTTCTCTACGACGTTAACTCTGTTACAGAAATAATTAATCGGTTGTCCCATGAGTTAAACAGTACAATCTAATCTAAACCAAAAGATTTTCTGAACCACTTCCGGTTTATGAATTTTCCTCATAAACGAAACGTTACATTTCAATTTTCCTCTGAACTTTAATTTTTTACCTGATACTTTTCTCTGGCATTTTTTTTTCGTGTTTTGTTAACCGTAGAAATCCTTATTTTTTCAAATTTGTTCTGTTTATTATCGGCATATCACTTCCCAAACCGAGTAATAATTTACCGTATTTTTTCTTTGACCATTATTTATTTGGTTTTTAGTCAAAACTACGTTCATCTTTGATTGCGACTTTGTTTTATCAGACAATGAGAACATTCATGGCATATAAGCCCAAAACTAAAGCATATTTTATCCTTAAAGAAACAGTCCTTTTTTTATATGCTTTTCACTACACGCACTGCATATAACGTTTTTTCTTTATATTAATTTGACTTTTGTCTTATTCATGATATGCTTTGTCCTTCGATCTGATTATTAAGGGTTTTATTACCCTGCCATCCCTTGGCTACCTTGTGCAGCGTAATGTTTGGGTCTTGTTCCATAATATTAAGATTTTTTAAATATTGATTTCTTTGTCTTTCGGTGTCGTTAGACCTTGCACAAAAAATGAGACATTTTAACATATCGCTAAATAATTCTTTTAATTTAAGTGCCTAACTAAGCCCTGTGCTTCTTTAAAGAGGCTTATCATACTTATTTTGTAGTTTACGTCTAAATTTTGATTGTGTTTGAAAGATAACAAACGAAAGTTCCTTTTTATAAAGGAAAAAATGTATTTTATATGTTGAAAATATCATAAAAATTTGTTCGAATTTGAAGTCCGAATAAATCAACTTCAAAAGTATATGGAAAAATAATTATCAATTTTCTGAAACTTTTTCAATGATAGCAAATTAAAACTTTTTCAATGATAGTAAATTAAAATCGAAGGATTTTATTTTTTGCTACGTAAAATCACGTACAAGTAAAAAAAAGATGTTTTTTTTTTGACAAATGTTATTTCGACGGACTTTATGTCTTACAAAAAATATCGCGTACAACAAATTAAATTTCAAAAAGTACTCCTTTCTTAACTTTTATGCTTCAAACAAAAGAAGTGAGTTAAGAAAAGTTTGGATGGACTTTTTGCTTGCGAAACAATACTGGAAAAACTGATTCTTTTTATTTCAAGTGTAAATTGTGTTTCGTAAATTGAATTCATTACGATGGACGCCGAGTTCAGAGAGTCTCATTTGCAATTATTCAAATTTCAAACAGAACAAAATCTCACCTTGCAACAAAGACAACTTGTAAGTGAGAAGAAATGTAAAAAAGAGGTGTTGCAACAACAGAAACATTTCGAAAATATCTTGATGAAAACATAGGAGGAACAAAGGAAAACTCTGAACACAACACAGTTTAAGAAAGCAAACGAGAATCATAACACATTCTCGCAGACATCTATGTGTACGCCATTGAAAACTTCAATTATAACCCAGAAGAAGATGTCACTTTTGCCAATTTCTGTAGGAGATATGAAGATTGCAGTACATGGACAGACGCTAAAAAAGTTAAGCTTTTGCTAAGAAAATTGGGAACAGCCGAACATACAAAGTTCGTGAATTTTATGCTCCCCCAAAAGACCAGTGAGTTGAACTTCCAAGAGTTACGCTACTAACCGAACTGTCTTCTACAAAAACATCTCTTTTTCACATGACATATAAATGTGTGAATGTCACTAGAAGAGAGGAAGACGACTTCACTTCTTATGCAAGTATAGTAAACAAGCATTGCGACGATTTTAAACTGGAGGAATTATCATCAGATAATTTTGAATCAAATTGATAAGATTTTTGTGCAAGAACTGGTCTTAAGTAAAGACGCTGAAATCAGGCGTCGTGTTTTAAATAAACTTGAAGACGAGCCAAATTTAAAACTACAAAGCTTAGCGGAAGACTGTGAACAGGTTGTTGCATTGAAACAGGACAGATGTTACATAGAGGAAAGCGGAGTATCTCACATTAAAAAATCCATCAGACGAAAAAATTGACTTAAAAAATAACCAGAGGAAAAAACGGGAAAGATCCACCTGTACCGTGTTGGAGGTGTGGAGATAAACATTGGTACAGTGCGTGTCCCTACAAATTTAAACAATGTGACATATGCTACCAGAAAGGACACAAGGCATCACATTGTAAGAAAATATCTGGTGGAAAGAAGACAACCATTGAACTTACAAAAATTGAACCTGAAGAACGAAATATCCGGAAATATGTGCAGGTTAAAATGTTTAAAAAGAAAGTAAGACTACAACTTGATAGTGGGTCTGACATTTCAATAATTAATGTACATACATGGAAGAAGCTTGCGAGAACTGTTATGATTAAATCACATAAAACGGCGAGAAGCGTCAGTGGTGAAAAATCATTTTCGAAGAATTATTGACGAATATTTCTTTTCAGGATAAGAGCGAAAAAGCAAAAATTTTTGTCATGCGGAAATCAAATAACTTCCTTAGAACTGATCTGTTCGAAAAGTTTAGACTATGGGCCCTGCCTTTAAGCTCTTTTTGCTAGAAGGTTGAGGATTCGAATGTGGAGGCAGAAAAACATAAAAGTAAGTTAAAAAAGAAATTTCCAGACGTATTTTCAGGCGGTCTTAGAAGGTGTACAAAAGCAATAGCAAAATTTGAAGTAAAAGCAAATGAACAGCCAGTGTTCAGAAAGAAAAGGAACGTTCCATACACCGCTATAGAACAAATAGATGGTGAATTAGAAAGACTCGAAAACATGGGTGTCATTGAAAAAAAATTGATCATTGTGAGTGGGCTGCACCAACAGTTTAGATTTAAAAAAGAAGAGCAAAGACATTCGGACGTGTTCCGACTTCTCGGTCGGCTTAAACAGGGAATTACAAGAGCACCATTATCCGCTTCCGAGCCTTTAAGAAATATTTGCGAAACTGAATGGAGGGAAATATTTTTCTAAAGTTGACCTCAGTGACGCGTATTTGCAAGTTCCAGTCGATGAGGAGTGTTCAAAGCTGCTATGTATCAATACCCATAAGTTTAACAGACTTCCTTTTTGGGTCAAAGTTGCCCTTGCGGTTTTTTTTTTAGCAAATTATGGACATTATATGAAATAAGTTGGATTTCGCAGTAGAGTACCTGGACGATGTGTTAATAAACAGCGCCAGCAAAGAACAACACAAGGATCATGTAAACCAAGTATTCGAAAGGATCCAGGATTATGGATTTAAAATAAAACAGGAAATATGTACGTTTTTCATGAGGAAAATAAAATACTTGGGGCAAATCATTGATTAACATGGAAGAAGATCAGATTCAGATAGATCGAGTGCAATAAGAGACATGCCTACGCCAGAAAATATTGCATCTCTAAAAAGTTTCTTAGGGTTGGCGAATTACTACAATGTATTCGTGCCAAATATGCATAAGCTAAAATCACACTTAAATGAACTGTTAAGGAAGGACCAAAAATAGGTTTGGACACAAGGGTGCGAAGAAGCATTTCATGAAATTAAAGATATATTAACGTCTGACTTGTTTCTGGCACACTATAATCCCAAGCGTGATATTGTAGTTGCAAGCGATGCCTGCACCTATGGCATAGGAACATGCATATTACACAAAATGGATGACGGAAAAGTAAAACCCATAGCCCATGCATCACAGACACATTTACCAGCTGAAAAAATTACTCGCAAATTGAGAAAGAAGCGCTAGCACTTATATTCGCGGTAAAGAAATTTCATCGTTTCCTGCACGGCACAAACAGATCACAAACCATTATTAACGATTTTCGGATCGAAAAAGGGACTACCACAATATACGGCGAATAGACTCAAAAGATGGGGTACCATGCTTCTGAACTACAATTTTCAAATGGAGTATGTACCATCTAAAAAAATTGGTCATGCAGACGGGTTATCACGGTTAATATCTAAGCAGACATCACCATTGGAGGATATGGTAATAGCAGTTATTCAAGCAGAAATTGAGGTAAAAAATACTTTATGTGACACGATAAGATAACTTCCAGTAACGTTTGATGAGATTAAGAGTAAGGCAGAGGTAGACGAATTTATTATAAGCACGAAAGAAAAAATCAACAATAACCAACTGGATGAGGGAATCTATTCAATTTGCGATAACGTCCTGTTATATAGCGACAGGGTGGTAATTCCTGGAACACTACAGAAAAGAATGCTCAAGGAATTCCAAGTAGGACATCCAGTCATATCAAGAATGAAAAGCCTTAAGCGCTCTTTCGTTTTTTGGCCAAAGATGGATTGTAGAGGATGCGCATTAGCTATGAAAGCTCCTTCGACTCAATTCGGATTGTGGGCAAAACCGGACCGACCCTGGTCGAGAATTCACTTAGACTTAGCGGGACCGCTAGAGGGGTTCTATTATCTCATTGTTGTAGACAGCCTATGTAAGTGGCCGGAAGTACTAAAATGAAAGAACCCCATATCCGAGGAAACTATTAACTTCCTGTATGAACTATTCGCTAGGTTTGGGGTAGTAGACTGCATTGTAATAGACAATGGAACGCAATTCACGTCTACTGAATTTAAACATTTTTATAAGGATCATCGAATCGAGCATATAACCATTCCACCATGCCACCGAGAAGTAATGGGCAAGCAGAGAAGTTCGTTGATACATTCAAGAGAGCTCTGAAAAAAGCTAGTGGATCACCGACGGATAAGTCAATCCAACAGTTTTTACAGGTTTACAGGGTCACGTCGAATGCAAACATCGAAATGTCGAACACACCTGCTGTTCTTTACATGGGGATGTTGGCAATGTCTATTCCGAAGGATGTGTAATTAAGTGAAACAACTGAAATTTTGACGAAAATTTTCTATAAAATTGATTGTTACACTAAATGATATATCCTCCGGTTTCTTTTGGAAGGATTAAATTTGCGTATTTAATATTTTATTCTGTTCTCAACTTTTGTGACAGTAACTTTTTCTTCGTCGTTGTTCGCATCTTTTCGTATATATAGTTTCAAACCAAGGAAAATTATCTGAAAACGTTGAACCAATATTCGAGTCGTATTTAAATTCCGATAGTGAATTTGAAATTTTTTCAACCGAAAAAAGTTTCAAACCTGGTGATACGTCTTCCAAAAGTCAGTTACTTTCTTTTGTTCGAATAACTTTTCAAAGTTATATTGTTGTTTTTTCTAGAATTGTTTTTGCTGTTCGAATTGTTGTCCTTGTTGCTGTTTGAATTGCTGTAATGTGGCATAGCAAATTGATTAATTCCAAAATCTGTTACATCAAACTAACGTATCCACAAAGAGTAAACTCTCAAGTTCATGTAGACAATAAATTTTTCTAAGTAAAAACAAGAGAAAGGGGCAAATGCTTATTTTCTGTAAGCATTCTTATACGTTCCTTGTTAATAAATAAAAAAGGTGGTGGAAAATTATTCATATACTTCGTTATTTTTGTGAGGTCCTTTCAAATTGTTCGTCGTAAGTATTTTTTTTACTCATGAGTTCGTTTCTAATCCTCTGTTCTCACTGATATGTCGCATGAAAAGGATATATTCGTTTGATATAGCTGAGTGAGCCTTGCTACAATTTCGAGTAATAATCTTGTGATTCACCTTACTCAACGAGTGGTTAAAGCTTGTATTCCTCACGTAGGTCGATGTCTCTGTGCCAGGTGGGTCTATCGGTGGCAGTTGGTTCTTAAAAAGTCAATAATATTCCTGTAAGAAAGAAGAACCCGGATGTACTCACACACACACACACACACACACACACACACACACACACACACACTATATATATATATATATATATATATATATATATATATATAAAGAAAATTAAAACTGTAAGTTGCACTTTACAATCAAACTTTATTGTTCGACTGAATACTCGAAAAAACAATTTACAAAGTCCTTATTCCGCAGAGTTTCAAAGAATGCTATTCTTGCTATTCTTCTCATCAGAGGACAGAAAGAAATCAGCAAAATATATTTGTAGCAATGCTAGATTTTGCTGGTTATGGCATTAAGTGAAACCGCAATTCATTATAATCATAAATTGCCATGAAAAACAAGTGAAAAAATGTTGGATATGTAAAAAATATAAAAACAAACTGCGCATAATATTTCAGCTTGCATCAAGATTCTCTCAAGGTATTCATTAATTTGGAATTTACTACTATTCCTGTATCCCATTCATGCAACTATGGAATATCCTTTTTACACTATAATTTTAAATTGAATTTTCAATTTATGTGTTAATAAACAAAATTTATAATTATCTGCATCAATTTTGCAAAAAAAAAAAAAAAAAATCAAACAAAAAAAAACACTTCCTCCAATAAAATGAGTCATTCATTGACAATCCATGGATTAAGGAAAAAAAAAACACTATACAATAAATTTTGTTGTAATTTTACATGATTTAATATATAATATATATATATATATATATATATATATATATATATATATATATATATATATATATATATATATATATATATATTGATATTGATATTGATATTGATACTGATATTGATATTTATGATAATTAAGCGTTAACCAGCTGAAATCGATGGATTAAGGAAAGCACTTAAAATTTCGAATATTCATTGCTTCAAATAATAAATAAATTTATATATGTATGATGACTGGTTTTGCTAATTACCAAATTGCATGTTCCGATTGGATTTTTCCATATACAAAATGTTTTCTATGGACTGCTTAATACAAAACAAATGGTATTTATTATCTCCGTGCTTTTACTGTTGCCAAGGACCTTTGCCACCTCTTCTGGACGCTGAATTCAACAACTTTGGATATTACCTTCAATATTGGAATCATTAACCAGTATGAAATATAAAAACTACATTCATCTCTATTCCCGGGGCACCACTCGGATCGTGCACATGGAATACGTATCTTCTTTCTTGTTTGATCTAATATATATTATAAATATCAATTATATATTCATCCTATTAATTATTATATTTTACATATCAACTATATATTTTACATATCATTTATATATTTTACATATCATTTATATATATTTTACATATCAATTTTATATTTTAAATATAAATGAAATATTTTACATATTATAATATATTTCACATACCAAGTATATATTTTACATATTATCATATATTTTACATATCAATTAGATATTTTCCGTATTAATTAAATATTGTACATATGAATTTTATATTTTTAATATCAATTATGTACTTTCATATCAATTTAATATTTTACATAAAAATTTTATATTTAACATGTCAATTATATATTTTACATATCAATTTATATATTTCATATCAATTATATATGTTACATATCAGTTTCATATTTTACATATCAATTAACTACTTTACATATCAAGTATATATTTTACATATGAGTTTTATATTTTATATATGAGTTTTATATTTTACATATGAGTTTTATATTTTACATATGAGTTTTATATTTTACATATCAATTATACATTTTTACATATTAATTATATATTTTACATTTCAAGTATATATTTTACATACCAAGTATATATTTTACATATCAATTCATATTTTACATATCAAATATATATTTTACTTCTAAATTATATATTTTGCATATCAATGAAATATTTTTCATATCAAGTATATATTTATATTGCAATTATGTTTTTTACATATAAAATATATATTTTACATATAAGTTATATATTTTACATACTAAATATATATTTTACATATCAATAAAATAATTTACATATCAATTAAATATTTTAAATATCAATTATATATTTTTCGCATCAAGTATATATTTTATATATAGATTATGTTTTATATTTGAAATATATATTTTACATATCAAATATATATTTTACATATCAGTAATGCATGTTTAATATCAAATATATATCTTACATATCAATTTTTTATTGTACATGTCAAGTATATATTTTACATATGAATTATATCATTGGCATGTACATTATATATTTTTAATATCAATTATATATTTTACATATCAAGTATATATTTTACATAGAAATTAAATATTTTACCTATAATTAAATATTTTACATATCAATTATATATTTTACATATCAAATATATATATATAGATATATATTTTACATATCAATTGAATATTTTACATATCAATTTTATATTTTACATATCAATTTTATATTTTACATATCAATTGTTGATTTTACATTTTAATTATATATTTTGCATATTACTTATGTTGGTCCCAAAGATTTTGAAAAAAAATTTTTTTAATAGAATATATTTGTTGTTTTCACGTCGGTTTAACCCATAGTTGGGACCCTAACAGGTACTACCACTCCGGGTAAGAGTGGACCTGGGAGCAATGGTAATTAGAGGGTGGCTCCACACTCCCCAAAGCCTACAAGCTGGGGCCTTACCATTGGATATAGTTTAAGGTCATATCCAGGACCCCCATTGAGGGACTTTTAACCTCTGCAGGGGGGGGGCAGTCGGCGTATTCTAATGCCCCACTGACAGGGCCACATATTACTTGAGTATTTTACTGCAAAACATTAATTATATATATATATATATATATATATATATATATATATATATATATATATATATATATATTATCAATTTTTTAAGTAAAAATGTAGAATTGTTAAACAAAAATTGATTATTTAAAGCAAGGAATATTTGAAAATTAAAGTGCTTTCCCGAATCCATGGATTCCAGCTGATTAACGCCCAATAATCCTAAATGTAAATCTATATATAAATTTATGCCTGTTTTTGCTAATTTGCAAATTGCATTTTCTGGTTGAAATTTATCATATAAAAATGTTTTTCTATGGACTGCCTAATATCAAAACAAATGGGATTTACTATCTCAATGCTTTTACTGTTGCCAAGGATCTTCTGGACGCTGAATTCGACAATTTAGGATATTACCTTCAATATTGGAATCATTAACCAGTAGGAGATATAAAAATAACATTCATCTCTATTCCTGGGCACCACTCGCATCGTGTTTTTCGAAATACGTATCTTTTTTCTTGTTTGATCTAATATATATTATAAATATCAATTATATATTTTACATATCAATAATATATTTTGCATATCAATTTTATATTTTAGATATCAATGAGATATTTACATTATTATTATTACTAGCGGGGGTACCCGGCGTTGCCCGAGTGTTTGTTTCCGGGACGGGGGGGGGGGGTTAAAAAATGTTATGGTAGGTAAGTAGGAAGGATCAAACCCGAAGTCATGAGTAAAAGTAGGAAAATAAAGTGTGAAAAAAAAACAAAACATCTGCAACGTTAACAGTTCGGCCACCAAGAAAAGTCCATTCCAGTTGTTTAGGAAAAAAGAAGAAAAAAAAACGACTACGGTAGGTCGGCGCGAACGTGAAAATATAATGTGAATTGTCCAGCACGCTAACCACTACGCCACAGAGCACTGCAGCTTAGTTTAGTGATTTTAAATAACTTCACATGAAAGAACTACGAAGCCAAACCGGTGTTCTCTTCTCAACTGTTCCTTGTGAACGATCCCCAAACGGTGTTAAGTGGTGGCAGGGGGAGGAGGAATTTATTAGAGAGAAAATATTTTACCACTTCCATTGATCTTAACCGATTTTGGCCGTGACTTCTCAGCAGAAAAAGTATAGAAATCTAAGATTATCGAGGAATTTGAGAAATAATAAGCCTATAACACACCTCAGATATTGTTCTGCCGTTTGTGCATATTATATTTGCATGAAATATCTTGATTTTTAATCCTATTAATGTTAAAATCAGACGGGAAAAATGAGTTCATTTTATTTATATAGAGATTATATATTTTACATATCAGTTTTATATTTTACATATCAATTAAATATTTTACATATCAATTAAATATTTCACATATCAATTATATATTTCACATATCAATTAAATATTTCACATATCAATTAAATATTTCACATATCAATTAAATATTTTACATATCAATTAAATATTTCACGTATCAATTAAATATTTCACATATCAATTATATATTTCACATATCAATTAAATATTTCACATATCAATTAAATATTTCACATATCAATTAAATATTTTACATATCAATTAAATATTTTACATATCAATTAAATATTTCACATATCAATTAAATATTTCACATATCCAGTATATATTTCACATATCCAGTATATATTTTTCATGTAAAGTATGTATTTTACAAATCAATTTTATATTTTACATATTATTAAATATATTGCATATAAATACATATTAAATATATTGCATATAAATTTGATCTGTCAAATATATATTTTACATATCAATTATATATTTTTGATATTAATTATATATTTTACAAATCAATGAAATATTTTACATATCAATTTTATATTTTACATATTATAATATATTTTACATATCAATTTTATATTTTACATATCAATTAAATATTTTACATATCAATTATATATTTTACATATGAATTATACATTTTACATATCAATTATATATTTTACATATCAATTATATACTTTATATATCAATTACATATTTTACATATCAATTGAATATTTTACATATCAATTGAATATTTTGCAAATCAATTATTGTTGAGTTGATTTCCTGGAATTTCGGAATCAACATCGGTAAATAAACATAGCAGCAGCAAAGAACAAGAAACTTCTATGTTTTGTGTTTAATATTGGCGGCGTGGGAAACTTATGCCATATTTAAAACTACATGGGAGGGAACTTAGCTCCCAATATTTTGGACAAATCGGTGTTGCTTGCTTGAAAACAAGATAATAAAACCGTATTCAGACACAAAACTATTTAAAACTATTAGTGAGTAAATCTATTAGTGAGTAACACTATTAGTGAGTAAAAATATTAGTGAGTAAAAATATTAGTGAGTAAAAATATTGAGTAAAACTATCAATGAGTAAAACTATTAGTAAGTGAAACAATTATTGAGTAAAACTACGAGTGAGTAAAACTATTAATGAGTAAAACTATTAGTGACTATTATTGAGTATAACTATTAGTAAGTTAAACTATTATTGAGTATAACTATTAGTAAGTTAAACTATTATTGAGTATAACTATTAGTAAGTTAAACTATTATTGAGTAAAACTATTAATGAGTAAAACTGTTATTGATTAAAACTATTAATGACTAAAACTATTATTGAGTAAAACTATTAGCGAGTAAAACTATTAGTGAGTAAAACTATTAGTGAGTAAAACACCCCCCCCCTAAAAAATTTTGAAATATCGATTTCATTTGCTTGAAAACAACAGAATAAATTTTAAAATATTAGCAAATTGTTGGGTGAGGGGACTTAGATCCTATTTAAAAGCACAATTTTAGGAGCTTAACCCTCCCAAATTTTAGAAAAATTTGTTTGATAATAATAACTAGCAGGAAGACCCGACGTTATCCTGGATGAATGATCAACGAATGTTTCAGCCTCTCATATTTTTATTGCATCGAATTCGATGAAATCGGCCATTTTTCAATCAATCGATTTATTGCTTGCTCTGGTTGGGGATCCATTGTGGTGCAGTGGATGGAAGCTTCACAGACGCTTTCCACAATACATTGTAGTCTACATTGCACTGCAGAGAACCTACTGCTAATTTTATAAAATTATTTTCTTAAGTTTGAGATCCAAAAATAAAGTATCATGCTATAAAGGCAAACATTCATTTTTAACGCGCCCCTGTTATATCAATGAACCTACTGTTGATTTTATAAACCTGCCTTGTGCTGTGATAATAGGTTGAATTTAAGTTTAAAATGATAAGTCAAGTATCATGGTGTCGTTGTGCTTTAAACAGAAACATTTATTTTTCACGCACCCTATCACATCAAAGAACTTACTGTTGATTTTATATGTCTCGCCTTTCGGCTTGTGCGGTAATAAAACCTTTCAAATTCACTTGTGATGTTAGGCTGTGTAAGGTGTCAACTTTGGTCAACATCGCTTGTTCCTTCTTTTATCGGATTATTTCGATAATCGATTATCGATACTTATCGAAGACATTCCGATATAAAACTTATCTAAGAACACTGCCAAATACATAAAGTACCTTCGTGCGGAATTTCATGAAAATTGGCCCATCCGTTTTCGAATCTATAGGGAACTCCCTCTGTCTGTCTCTTTCTCTCTCACACACAAAGTTCCTTTGACATGATAGTAGAGATAATAGACTATATGCTTGCACTGTTTTTATTATTCAAACTACGATTGTCATTAAATGTTATTCTTATAAAGTTTTAGACGATATAACCTCCGACCTTCTTCAGGCACTTGTGCGATCTAAGAATTGAAAGACAGAAGTAAGTGGTTCTCATTTAAGTTGTATTTAACATAAGTTTATTTAGTAATAAATTTACAGTTGCAGTTCATTAACCGAGTAAATATGACAATTCAGTTTAATTTGTCGAGATATACGTCGTATTTTCTTAAAACAGTATATTACCGGATGTGGGGTTAGATGTGTTGGTAATCTGGACACGAAATCATCCCTACATATTGTTAGAGATGGATATGAGTTGTTTATTTAAAAAGGTTTCGCTCTACCATTAAAAAATTAAAATAACATTTTGTCAACTTACAACCTTTGTTCTTGTTGTCTCACTATTTTTAATCAATTGCGAGGAATAAAAATTTTGAATAAGAAAATAACGATTCCGACGAACGCTAAAAAGCAAATGATTCTAATTGCCTACTCTCTTTTTCTCCGCATGGTTGGTTCGCTTTTTTTCGTCACTCCCCAAAGCAAGGAAGTTTTCATATGAACGTGTAAACTCAAAATATTTTAATCAATAAAAATCGTTCCAAAACCCCAAAAGAAACACATATATGTAAAAGTAATAAGCCAGTGCGAACTTAAAAAAATCCTATAAGCCCTGTTCAACAAATCAGTTTTCCTCAAGCATCACCATCCGTACCTGCACGGAAGAACCCAAGAACATCTGCTCACCCCGAGCCCTTGGGCCGAGGGAGGAAAAGACTCAATGACTCACGTACAAACCTTCTTCATCTCGAACAAACATTCCTATACACTAGCCAGAGTCAGGCGAACAGAAAAATATTACTACCCATTCACACACACCAACAAAACAAAGTAAACCAACGCGTACACATACACAATGCCACGCTGCCAAATACTCACATAGGTATATTACTTACACACATATTCACATTATGATCATTTTGACTTGTGACTACTAACGCAACTTCTTTTTTTTTTTTTTTTTTTTTACCAAACACGTGTTTGCACAATTAACATTTTCTTGACTTATAAATTTATAAAATTGTAGATATAAAAATTGAAAAATTGAGAAAATATAATTAATGTAAGGTACGCCCCGCTTCCAGGTGTATTTTTAACATTTGAAAAAAAAAATATTATCAAATTACTCATGTAGATTTACTCCCCAACCCAATTATATTTTTACTTTTGAGAACAAAATTTGAGCAAAAAAGAAAAAAACTAGTTAAAAAGATCGACATCAGTTTATTTTTTTTTACTTTGGAGAAAAAATAAAGAAAAATTAGAAAGATTATACACGAGTAATGTCCGCCTCATTCAATGTATTTTTTTTTACTTCTGAGAAAATATATGCACATTAAAAACACAAAAATAGATGAAAAAAATAATAACAATAAAAACACCTCTACAACTAAATATTTAGAAATTTTGATAGATTCGAAATCGCATTGACAATTTTATCGAATTCGGAAGTTTTGAACAAACTCAGTAATTGTATGGAAAACGGGAAAATTTTTTGAATCGTCCTATCACACACACACACACACACACACACACACACACACACACACACACTGTTCTTCCTTATAGAATGGAAAGAAAGCTTATATTTAAAACAACATTAATTTAAACTATTTATGTATTGGATATCAAGGCGGAGAACTATGTAAATAGATAATACTCGTCTAATGCGTTTCAATTTACCTCTATCCTTTCAATCTTGACCCATTGCTTGTATCTTTCCCCCCCCCCCACGATGATAGAGACACATTTTCACGAATGGGTGCGGATCCAGTGGTAGGTAGTGTCGGCTCTGGAATTTAAACATCCCACTCCTGTTTAGGTAATGGTGGCCTGAAAACAAGACATCCTAAGAAAAGAGATTGAAAATATTTCGTCCTGTAAAAAAATGATTAGACGGATTAAGATTACATTAGAAAAAGGAAACGTTTATTTATACGGATTTGTGAATCCGAATAATGTCCCCATTTTTTGTTATCGAAAACTAAAAACAACCGGGCATAGCCAACAAAACAAAAAAAGATGGAGTGGGGTGAAATAAATATATAACAAATAAATGTTACCAAAGTTATTTTTCTACCTATCAGGATAGGTTTTAACTTGAAAGCGTTTATTTATTTCGAAAAAAAAGTAGTGTTGAGTTAGAATGGAAGGAAAATGGTGGTTTTATTACAGCCTCGATAATCGCTCAAAATCGAAAATTAAACAGAATACTGGTAGAAACCCATCCAGTAAATGTCACCAATCATGCGAAAATGTAATTTGATAACTAATATATAATATTTTGTAATATTAACCGCGTTAAGTATAGCATTAATCTAGACAGCAGAAGAATTTTAATGTAAAAGAAGGCGAAAAAACAAAAAAAGCCCCCCCCCCCCAAAAAAAAGGCTAAATGGAAAATTTTTTGTATTAATACTAGCAGGACCTATGGAAATTCCACAGAGGACTCATTCATATGTAATATGTTGATGCTGGCATTCTGTAGATTTTTAGCGTGAATGGAGATGCTCTGATATTATTGTAGCTCTTTTGATAAAACTGCAAAAGTATTTATCTAAGCTAGCAAGGACGCCCAGCGTAGCCCGATCGTAAAGTACACTTAAATATGATATTTTAATTCTTGCAGATTTCGTATATATTATTATAGAGCTAATGTTCTATCGATTTTTATATATTATAAAGTTGCGATTAAAAAAAAAGAATATATATATATATATATATATATATATATATATATATATATATATATATATTCATATATCCATATGATTTAGGTGCATCAGCTTTAATTGAAACCGAAGTCAAAATTTATTTTATATATATATATATATATATATATATATATATATATATATATATATATATATATATTTCATAAATTTTGGTTGCGATTAAAGCTGATGCGCCCAAATCATATGGATATATGAATATATATATATATATATATATATATATGCCTTATATATATATGTGTGTGTGTGTGTGTGTGTGTGTGTATAACTACTTCATTTATTCACATAAAATTAATATACAAAAGTATAAAGTTATGTGTAAACTTTAAGTATTCACTTTAAAAGTGCTCAATGCGTAGGTAGAGCTAGTTAATAATTTATAAAATATATATGGCGATTAAGCTACACTGAATGTTCCGCGTTTCATCCACTCTAGGATTCTTCAGGCTTATGCGCGAATTTTGTGGTTGTCTGTCGTTTTTATATACGCACCTTCTGTTGAGATTTTAGTTAGCCAATCAGCTTTCTAATATCTACCGCGCCCTTCCTATCAGCCAATGGACATGCACTTATAGGACAAAGGTCCATTTGACCTCTGGTTGACCTGATTCTTTGTGTGTGTTCTATTTAGCCTGGATATCTAGTGTCTTGACCTGTTTTAAATCTAGGTTAGGTTTTTATGTTAGTTTTATATATATATATATATATATATATATATATATACACGCATATACACACATAGATATATATGTATGATAGTTTTGTATATGCATGTTTATTTATTTTATTTATTTATTTGTTTATTTTCTATTGTTTTTGTTATTTTTAAAGTTATTTTGTATCTATCCTAGAGTAAATTTTATCCTATGAACACAGTTGTTTGCTATTTCTCTCCTACAATTTAATAGATATTGGGGTTCTTTAAAGTACATGATAGCAAATTTATCATGAAGGCATAATCTACATGGGTCATCTAGGTCTCTACAAGTGTTTGCTTGTCTTACTATTTTCCATTCGACTACCGGCGAACGCCACTTTCCTTGAGTTCCCAGTATTTATTTGCTAGCGTTGTTTTCATACAGTGCAGAACGTATATGTATGTATGTATGTATGTATGTATGTATGTATGTATATATATATATATATATATATATATATATATATATATATATATATATATATTGTATTTTGGCGCTTCGTTGTTGTTTTCAGTTGATTGTCAATTTTTGTTGCAAATCAAATAAACTGACATTTTATGTACACACAATTTAAATTAAATTTTATGAAAACATTTAAGATATACGGAAATTGAAATCAAAATGGGAATGTCTTTGGAAAGTTCAGGAACAAATATTTAATTAAGAATTCACTTTGAAATAATTACTCTTTATAGATAATTTATAGTTAATCCCTAATTATTTGTCACTTTGAAACAAAAATATTCAACCTCCTTTGACAATAATGTCTTTTACTTCATATCGGTACAAGTTAATAACAATTTGACCTCATAAATTTGATAAGATGGTCGTCAAATTGGTCAGTTAATACCTGACCTTCAATGAATACTAGTGAAAATCAATGTTTAGCTTTTGAATACCAAATACTGGCTTTCTCTGGCTTAGCTGAAAGAAACCTGTAAATGGAGATTTTGTTTTATCACAGATACTCAACAGCTTAAAAATATTTAATTACAACGTTTTCTTTAATAATTATTACCAAATATATTTTTATGTAAAATCAGTGAAAAAATATCTAAAAATTAAAAAAATAAAGGTAATAAAACGTTCGAAGTCCAAACTGCTTCAAAAATACCAACTAGGTATTTTTCACCAATATTATAACATAGAATTATAAATATATTTGATAAAATAGCGAAGAAAAGGTAAAAAATTAAAAAGTCCTACATGATATTGAAGACCAAACTTAACAGATTAATGATAACTTTATTTTCAATAATGACTTTAAAATAAATATTTTTGTAAAATAATCAGAAAAGAAGCCAAATTTTTAAAAAATATGAATATAAATAAATATAATTTTTGAAAACCAAACTTCTTAAAAAAAAAAAAAATCACGAAATTTGGCCTTAAAAAGACCAGTCTGGCAACCCTGCTTTTTTCCACGGGGTTTTTAAAAGAAAAATGCTATCTTTTTTTTCTAGTTTTAAAATCTATTTATCTTTTTTTTTTTGTGGAGAAGTAAGAAATTTTGGAAAATGAACTTTTAGAGCCATTTAACATTTTGGGAATGATTTAAGTAATAAATCACTTATAAAGGGACTTTTATTTAGAACGGCGAACTTTAAATTAAAATAAATCACAGAAAAATATTTTTATGATACAAAAAAGTGGTTCATTTTAAAGATTAAATTTTGGCATTTATAATTTAAATACAATTTCGGGGATATGATCACGGCAATTCGCGCGGTCCAATTTTCACAAACTTTATGAATGAAATTAAATTTATGTAACGAAGCCACGAACACGTATGTAGCAGCGGCATCTCATGTACGCAAATGACAAAGCCGTTGCGTGAGGTGACGGCACAGCGAAGGAAGAGGAAAGAAAAAAGCGAAGAGAGATTTGGTACCGGCGACAGCGACTCGAAACAAGATGTCAGTGTATGATAGACTTTTAAAAGACGATGCAATCCGAACTTTTAGCCAAAAATGATCGGACGACTGTGTACCGTGGAGTGTGCTGCAGACATAGCAGATGGTTGTAGCTGCGTTCTGGGAAACGATTAATTAACCTGAGAGAAACGTAGAGATGCGCCCATATTGTCGCTAGCTTGAAAAATCACATCCATGGTTTGATGATAAAACGATCGTTAATAAATGTCTTTTGTTTTAACTGAAAAAAAAAATAATCGAGTTGAATTTCTTTCCGTTGTTCCTTTGCGACTGTCTCTGCATACGTGTTAAATGTAACGACCGCGTATTTTGGCAATAATGCATCCAATGTTGTCTTTCAAGTGGTTTATTGTGTTTAGTTTATCAGCGTAGACATAGGGCTTCATATATCCCCAAGGAAAATAATCTAATGAGGTTAAATCGGTCGAGTGAGATGGCCAGTTGATAGGTCTAATTCGTGAAATTATTCGTTCATTAAATATTTTTCTCAGTAAATCGATCGTATAGTGTGGCTCCCCCCTGCTGAAACCACAAGTCTGCAACATTAATGCTTCCCAGTTGAGGCACGAAGAAGTTGGTAATCATTTTTCTGTATCGCGCATTGTTTACTGTTACGTTCTGGTCATCATTACTTTTGAAGACATATGAACAGGTGATTCCACCAGCCAATAAAACACACCAAACAGTCACTGTTTTCTGGATGGAAGTATGTTTCGACCAAAGTTTATGGATTATCATCGTTCCAAATTCAGCAATTCTGTTTATCGACATAACCATTTAACTAAAAGTGTGCTTAATCACTAAAGAATATTTTAAAGGGAACCTGTGGACCAATGGCAATGTTTCCTTCAACGTATTCACCAAATGTACGGAATGAACGATGATCATTTGACTTCAAATCCTGCAAAAACTGAATTTTGTAAGTGCGTAAATCAAGATCTTTACGCAAAATTTTCTATGACGTCGAAGGGCACAAGTTTAATTGTTGATCACGTTGACGAATTGACACATTTGCACCATCATCAACACTCTGATGTGCACCAGATACTACACTACCTTCCCCCTAAAGAAAATAAAGGCAATCTTTGCGATAATGATCTCATCATCTCGCCACCTGCACCATCATTTGAGGAGAAATCATATCTGACAGGTTTCCACGAATGATACATGAATACATTGTTTTCGTTGGAACAGAAATACATTAAAAATCTAGAGAAAAACAGCCTCCTCCTTCGACAAATTTAGGCCCAATGAATCAACATAAAAATATTTTTTTTAGAATTTTAGATATTATATATATTTGAAAACAAAAAGGATATAATGCCTCGGAGGATGGTCTTATGACAGCAAAACGGACACTATACTATCCTCTCTCCCCCTTTTATTAGATATTTATGAATCCAGTTCCTTTCTCTTTTCAACCCACGCAAAGCTGTAGGTACTGAGGACTCTATCAATGGTTGGTTGTTGGTTGTTTTTGTTTCACGGCATATCAACCCTTTTCAGGTTATTTAATGCCGAATCCAAAGATTTTGAAAATTTTTAAATAGAATATATTTGTTGTTTTCGAGTCGGTTTCTATTTAACCCATAGTTGGGACCCTAACAGGTACTACCACTCCGGGTCAGAGTGGACCTGGGAGTAATGGTAATTAAAGCGTGGCCCCACACTCCCAAAAACCTGGGACCTCACCACTGGATATAGTTTAAGGTTATATCCAGGACCGACTCTATCAATAGTATATAACTTAACAGTCGTACTATTATAGTATTATGTTCTATATCCCTTAACATTAGCTCTATTATAGTATTATGTTCTATATCACTAAACAGAATTACTATGTTCTATATAACTTAACATTAATACTATTATAGTATTATATTCTATATCACTAAACAGTAGTACTATTATAGTGTTATGTTCACTATTCTCGGAAAATGAATAAAATAAATAAATAAATAAATAAAAAAGAAGTGAATGAAAAATGAAGATAAAAAGAATGAATAATGAATTTAAAAATATAAACAACTAGCATGGCTGCCCGGCGTTGCCCGGGTGTTTGGAGGTGTGTGTTGAGCAATAAAAAAAAGTAAAGAAAGTAGGAAAGCAGGCTCGAACCCGTACTGCGAAGGAGGAAAAGAATGGGGAACAAACGTGACGTCTTTGCTGTTACGACCACTGCCAAACCGGAAGTGACGTAAATGTAAATTAAAGCTAGACAATCGGAAAGAGGGGATGACTTTCGAAAATATCGATGAAAAAAGCGACCCCTCCATGTAGAAAAGTACCCAGTTGAAGGTGAAGAAATTAATGTTTTTAGATAATTTTTCGGTATTTGTCGTCTGAAGGATCGAGCTTCAAAACGATATTGATCTTGTGAAAATCCGTCGCCTCTGTCGAAAGTTTTAGGCAGATATGCAAACATATATACATTTATATAATGTGTAGCTCAGATTTTCGACCCAAACCGATTTAAAAGCTTGTCCTATCTCTGAATAGCCTTTTTGTAAAATTTCAAATGTTTTCACCAAAAATTAGCTGAGTAATTTGGTAGAGACCGCTGAGGTCAAATTTTTTAAACTTTGACCCCTATTATGACCCCTTAACATTGATTGTTTTGTCCTCAAATCAAGTTATTAAGTTAGATCCATGTCCAAGGAACATATATCTAAAATTTCAAGTGTTTAGACCCAAAGTTGGCGAAGGAGTTTTGTAGAGTTCTCAAAGGTCAAATCGTTAAACTTTGACCCCTTAACAGACAAATTTCTAATCGAAAACGGATTACAAAGATTTTCCCAAATTTCAATACGTTGTATATCAAATTTCGAGTCTGTAGACTGAAAATTGACAGTTATTGTGTAGGAAAATGTACATAGACAGACACAGACAGACAGACAGACAGACAGACAGGCACTTTCACTTTCATAGATATATAAATTAACGATAAATAATACAAAGAAATTAAATAAAAACTAAATGAAAATAAATACGTTGAAAAATATGAATAAAAAATGAATAAAAAACAAAGACAAAGTGAATAAAAAATAACCTATATATCTATAAAAGTGAACATGTCTGTCTGTCTGTGTACATTTCCCTACGCAATAACTCTGTCAATTTTTAGTCTACAGACTCGAAATTTGATATACAGGGTACTGAGATTTGGGAAAATCTAAGTGATCGGTTTTTGGCCAGAAATTTAGCTGTTAAGGGGTCAAAGTTTAACGATTTGACCTTTGAGAACTTTACCCAACTCCTCCGACAATTTTTGGTCTAAACACTTGAAATTTTAGATATAGGTCATGGATTTAACTTAATAACTTGATTTGATACCAAAACAATAAATGTTAAGGGGTCGTAGTATGGGTCAAATTTATAAAAATTTACCGTTTTCTTTTTTTTTCTTTTTCTTATGATACACCTCCAAACACCCAGGCAACGCCGGGCACCGGGCTAGTATTGAAAATAAAGTTGAAAAATGAATGAATAATGTTTGAAAGGTGAAAATTGAATGGAAATAAAGTTAAAATTGAATGAAAGAAAATTTAATGAAAGAAATGAAGAAAATAGATGAAAAATGATAAATTAGTGAATAAAGGGGAATAAATGAAAAAAAATGAAGGAAAATGGAAGAAAAGTGAATGAAGAAATGTCAATGAAATAAAATGAAAACGTAAATGATGAAATTAAAGAAAAATTTCAAAGAAAAATTAATGAAAAATAAATGATAAAATTTGAATGAAACATCTGTATTGACTAACTTCTACTCGCTACCATATATGATATTGTATTATGATTATTGTATATACTTTGTCTGGTATACAACATAAAAACATCAAAGACAGTATTTCTCCCGAGCAACGTTGCGTTTAAACGCACTTGCTCTATCTATGATATTAAGTAATCTTTTATCAGTATGTACCAATTATAAGATATAATATTCTTATAACAACAGCAAGTGTAGTAGATTTTCTTGCATAAAATACTGTAACAAAACTGCATTATTACAATTATGAATCCCGGACAACGTTGAGTAGGTTTTCTCGTATAAAATAGTATTTTGTTGTACCATTTTATATAAGAAAATCTAATCAGCGTTGCCTGGGATTCATAGTGATGTTGTTTATCCAGTCACCGCGGCTATTGAACATACCAACACTATCAAGCACTTTGGATTGACTAACTGTTGTGGTGGCACCCACTCATTTGCATATGTGGCTAATATTACACATAAATAGCAAGACTCGGTTAGTCTGAGTGTGTGTTAACCAGAAGCCACCGAAGGCCGAGCCGAGAGCAGATATGTTCTCCAGCCAAAACTCTCTTACTTGACAACCATTATGTAAATATACTGTAAATATACTTTTTCTAATACACTTCGTATTGATCTACCTTTGTTTGTTGAGTCTTCATTTGTATTGCTTATACGTTATTTGGTTCAACCTGCAAACATAACAGTTGGCGACGAAGATGAACGTCAAACATAACAGTTGGCGACGAGGATGAACGTCAAATATAACAGTTTGACGAAGAAATGGAAAGAACTCACTAAAAAAAAAGTACAACGCAACGGTTGACCTTTCTAAGGAATGCAAGTTTTGACGGACGAAATAGTCATAAAAACGGATTTCACGCTAAAGAGAAGTTCGACTCAAGCGGAAAAAATAGTAATTCAGCGAACATTGGAAAGCGTTAAAATATTTTCCTCGCGGAAGTACAACACTAAAAGAAAGAAACAGTTGTTCCCCAAGTTCCAAGAACAAAAACCGCATTCAGGTTAAAAAAAAAGTAACCTCGATCAATAGTATTTTAGTAAATAAAATACTAGTCGAAAACTGTAAAAGTGAATTTTTGTTTTGTTGTAAAACGACAAACAGATTCGTATTACTAAATTACGAAGCACAAACGTACAAGAAAGTAACATACGGAAAAAAAAAGTTCACCAGTGGATTTCCTAATTGCTGTTCTCCGTTAGCAAAACTTCAACTAAAGACTTTTTAGGAAACCAATTTTTTTTCTCTTCGGTATTAAAAAATACCACAGTTAAACTAAAATTAAGGAAATAATTTTTTTTAAACTGAAGTTGTCACTGGATAACGGATATAAGACAGTAAAACGTTACGTAAAAAAACAAAAACAAAGGAAAAAATTAAATGTAGTCCATACATTTTATTTTTTGCAATTGTGACTCGAGTTGAAAAAAAAAATTTGTGGAAAGAGTTGTACTTAACTTCTGCTGTTACTTATTAGGAAGTGCCTAAAACGGAAAAGTCAATCGTATTTGGTGGTTTCAGTAAAAGCCTCAGTTTTTTTTTATTTTGGGGTTGGATGAGCTTGACTCGCTAGCGAAGTGAGAAAATATTATTCGAGCAGCTATATTATTATTTATTGAAAACAGGAACTCTGAACAATTTTTATTGTAACACAAGCCATTTTATATTTTAGAATACACAAAAAAAATGGAAGATTTAGCTAGAATGTTAATGCAATTTTTGCAGACGCAACAACAGGCACAAGCCGAGCGAGATGAACGAAGAGATAAGAAATTATGGAAATGGCAACTGGAACAAGAAGAAAGGCAAAAGAAATTACAATTTGAACAATAAGAAAGGCAGAAGAAATTACAATTTGAACAAGAAGAAAGGCAGAAGAAATTACAATTAGAACATGAAGAAAAGCAAAATTAACGTTTTACTAAAACACTGGAACTACTAAAGAATAATCAAAAAAATGTTGACAGTGCTAATTTCTTCCATAAAACTATTTTTAATAGTATAGACACATTTAATTATGTGCCGGAGGAAGAAAAGAATTTTGAAGCATACTATACAAGATACGAGGATGTCTTTCAACTGGACTGCAAAAGTTGGTCAAATAGCCAGAAAATGAGCCTCTTCCTCAGAAAGTTGGGTGTAGCAGAACACAGTAAATTCGTAGATTACATATTACCTAAAAAAAACTACGGAATTAGATTTCATGGAAGCTGTAAAATTACTAAAAGAATTATTTAATCCGAATATATCTCTTTTTCATAAGAGATGGTTGTGTATGAATCTAAGGAAGATGGAAAACCAAGATTATTTGACGTACGCATCAGTTGTCAATAAAAACTGATATAATTTTAAGCTAGCGGAACTAACAGTAGAAGATTTCAAATGCCTAATCTTCGCAGAAGGGTTAGTTTCCACGAAAAATGCAGAAATACGCAGACAAGTGTTGTCTAAACTGGAATCTGAGAAAGATTAACACTTCAGAAATTAGCAGAGGATTGTGAAAGTGCCATTACACTAAAAAAGGATAAAAAAAAATAGAAGAATCCGGAGTGGCATATGTAAGAAAGGTTAGAAAACCATACACACCAACCAAGAACTACACAAATAAAAGCAGTCAAAATGGAACGAGATATTCCAAATATAATAATTATAGTAAAGAATATAACAAGTCTCTCTCTAGATATAACTGTAAGAGATGCGCAGAAAGACATTGGGAATCAGATTGCCCTTATAAGAAGAAAAAATGCTACATTTGCAAGAAAGTCGGACACAAAAGCGATTGTTGCAGAGATAAAGATTTCACCAGAAAGAGAATACAGCAAACAAAATCAAATGAAAAATTAGACAAAAATCGGCGAAAATACATAAAAGTGGAAATATTTAAAACGCCAATAAAATTACAACTGGATTCAGGATCCGATATTTCTATAATAAACTTGAATACATGGAAAAAGTTTGGTAAACCAACTATGATGAAAACAAGTAAATCAGCTCGGGCGGTAACTGGTGGTGAGATAAAATTTGAAGAAGTTATCCTTCCGATAAAATTAAAAGGGATTACGAAGAAATTAAAAATGTTCGTATTGAAAAATAGCGAAATTCTGTTTGGAATAGATTTGATTGAGAAATTTGGATTCTGGGATAAGCCAATCAATACATTCTGTAGAAACATACGAAAGGAAATATAAAAGAGGAATTAAAAAAATTATTCCCTGAAGTATTCATGACTAAATTAGGTCGTTGCAATAAATTTAAGGCCTCGTTTGAACTTAGAGAAAACACCAGCCCGATTTTTACAAAAAAGCGAAACGTTCCGTTCGCTGGGTTGGAAAAGATTAATAAAGAATTAGACAGATTTGAACAGACAGGAATACTATCAAAAATAGAACACAGCGACAGGGCCGCCCCCACCGTATATGTAAAGAAAAAGAATGATGAAATCAGAGTGTGCGCAGACTTTTCGACAGGTCTAAACTCCATATTACAAGATTACCATTACCCTCTACCAAGCCCAGAGGAAATATTCACAAAGTTGAATGGTGGTAATATCTTCTCCAAGATAGACTTGAGCGACGCGTATTTACAAATACCGGTCGAGGAGAATTGCTCAAAAATACTATGCATCAACACGCATAAGGGATTGTACAAATACAACCAGTTGCCCTTTGGCATCAAAGTAGCGCCTGCCATCTTTCAGCAAGCGATGGACACCATGCTGTGGTATTGAGTGCGTATGTGCATACCTGGACGACATTGTTATCAGGAGCAAATCTCTAGAAGAACATAAGGAGCATTTAAAACAAGTATTCACTCGAATACAAGAATTCGGGTTTAAAGTAAAAGAAAATAAATGCGACTTTTGTATGAGCGAAATTAAGTATCTTGGACATATAATAAATAAACATGGGCGACGTCCAGACCCAGAAAGATCTGCGGCAATAAAAACATGCCAGCACCTAATAACGTAACAACCTTGCAGAGTTTCTTAGGACTCGCAAATTATTACCAATCTTTTATTGAAGGGATGCATAATTTGCGAGCTCCCTTAAATGAGCTGCTAAAAAAGGACACACCTTGGAACTGGACGCAAGAATGTCAAACCGCTTTTGACAAAATAAAGAGCGCACTAACATCTGACTTATATTTAACTCACTATGACACAAAATTAAATATAGTCGTCGCTAGTGACGCTAGTTCCTACGGCATGGGAGCATGCATTCAACATATCATGCCTAATGGATCTAGAAAGCCGATAGCTCACGCGTCGAGAACGCTACTTCCAGCAGAGAAGGCGTATTCACAGATTGAAAAAGAAGCGTTGAGTATAATCTTTGCAGTGACTAAGTTCCACCGATATTTATATGGTAGACATTTCATACTTGAAACCGACTATAAACCATTAGTTACAATCTACAGATAAAAAAAAAGGATTGCCTGTATACACCGCAAATAGATTGCTACGCTGGGGTATGATCCTACTGAATTACGATTTCCAGATACAACATCTAGCATCGAAAAAGATTTGCCATGCGGATAGACTTTCAAGACTGATGCCACAGAAACATAATTTGGAAGAATCAGTGATTGCAGCAATTCGAACAAATGTCGAAGTGAAAACTATGGTAGCAAACATCATTAAAGAACTACCGTTAACATTGTCGGACATTAAAAGAGAAGCTGATAAAGATGAATATATAAATGATATAAAAGAAAAAAATTATAAATGACAAAAAGGTTCAGGAAATTTTTTCCATATGTAACGATGTGTTATTATACAGCGAGAGAGTAGTAATACCTAAAACGTTGCAGAAGAGGATTTTGAGAGACTTCCACACAGAACATCCGGGGATAAATCGGATGAAGTCTCTAATGAGATGCTACGTATACTGGCGTAACATGGACATCGACATAGCTACAACAATAAATAGATGTAAAGGATGCCAGTTAGCGGCAAAATCTCCACCTATAGTACACAAACCTTGGCCGAAAACCGACCACCCATGGTCGAGAATCCACATGGACTTCGCTGGTCCAGTAGGAGAAAATTACTACTTAATTGTAGTAGATAGTTATACAAAATGGCCTAAGGTAATGCGTTGCAGGAATCCAACAACGAACAACTCAATAGGATTCCTACACGAGTTATTTGCACGATTTTGGTGTACCAGACACATTGGTTACTGACAATGGAACTCAATTCACATTCACAGACTTTAAGGAATTTTGTGACACGTTCCAAGTAAAGCATATCATTACTCCTCCGTACCATCCAAGATCGAACGGTCTCGTGGAGAGGTTCGTGGAGACGTTAAAACGAGCGTTGAAAAAATCCATTGAGATACCAACGGAAAAGGCTTTGCAACAATTTTTGCAAATATATAGGATAACACCGCACCCTAATACACCGTCAAACATCACCAGCTGATTTAATGTTTGCCAGAAAGGTGAAATCGACGTTTGATAAACTATTGCCAAGACAGGCAATTGTCCGAAACACTACACACATGATAAGAAAGAAATATAACTCGGGAGACCGAGTATATTTCAAGTGCTACAGGAATAACACCTCTTACTGGGAATGTGGAGTAGTGGATAAACGCATTGGTGATTGTACATACATGATTAAAGGTCCACAAAATATACATAAAAGGCACCTGAACCAAATAAAAAAACGCCACATTCAAGATGATGATTATACAACAGCAGTCGAAGAGAAGGAAACCATGGACATCATATACGAATCCTTTAATTTGGAACCGCCTCAGTATACACCTGAGCCCCCGAAGATCAGGTAGAAAAAGAAAGTTTAATGAACCATTAATGTTAAATCCCAAGAGAAAAAGATATTGAAATCTGTGTGACTTCAAATCTTGGGAGGAGGGTGTTGTGGTGGCACCCACTCATTTACATATGTGGATAATATTACACATAAATAGCAAGACTCGGTTAGTCTGAGTGTGTGTTAACCAGAAGCCACCGAAGGCCGAGCCGAGAGCAGATATGTTCTCCAGCCAAGCCTCTCTTACTTGACAACCATTATGTAAATATACTGTAAATATACTTTTTCTAATACATTTCTTATTGATCTACCTTTGTTTGTTGAGTCTTCATTTGTATTGCCTTATACGTTATTTGGTTCAACCTGCAAACATAACAGTTGGCGACGAAGATGAACGTCAACATAACACTAACGTATACCACTTATTCAATATGATTTTGTATTATTACTCGCATTACTCGTGTGTAACATTCTGAACTTTTGTGGTGCAGCCATTGAGCGCCGTGTATGTGTACTTCACTGGGGTGTTATGTTTAATAGTCGCTGAAAGCCTTTTATGTTTTGCTGCTTTTGTGTCTCTTGTTGCTTGTGTTTAGACCTTTCGACCGTATCAAAGTAGGGAAGATTATGTTGCATAAACGTTTGTTGTCACCGAAACAAAAGAGGAAAATAGACAGAAAGATGTGTGCTAAGCTTTTTATGATACGCGTTGAAGTTCCCTTATTGTTTGAAAGAAACTGCTGATTGGAGATTATTTATGCGAATAACAATATTCTTCACTTCCTCCACTTTATGAGATGATAACATGAATCTATCTCAATAAATTGCTGAAGAGTCAAAGAAATATTCGTAAGCATAAGACTATACAAAAACTACAAAAATACATATGTGTAAGTGTGGCCTGAAAAACAATTTAGGAAAACTCGTCCCTGGAAAACTCGTTCCCGGAAAACTCGTACCGGAAAAACTCGTCCATTTTTGCTAGGTAGAAAAACTGGTCCATTATTGAATCAATATCGATTGAAAACACATTTTAAGACCGTTCTTGAATAAGATATTGTTTTTAAAGGAGAATACACATCCCACAATATTTAAAGAAAAAAATTGACTTGTCTACTGTTGCTTTAAAAAAATAAAATTGATTTGTTTAAGTGTTCGACCTAGCTTTGTAAGTTTTCAGTGGTTCAACTTATTTTAAAGAGTTTATTTAGTGAAAAAAAAACAAGTAATGTGGAGTGTTACTTTTGAACAAAAAATGTCCGACATGAGAGGATCACGTCTTAGGAGTCTCGCTCGATAATCGGTCAAAAATAGAAAATTAAAGAAAATACTGAGGTAGATATAGTTTTCAAACGAGCCCCAAAAGAAAATAAATTTGAATATTTTTTAGTTAATGTCCAAGATCACTGCTCAGAGAAAAATCAAGCTACCGGAAGTGAATACGGTTGATTATTTAACGAAACCAAACGGAAGACACGAAAAACGAAACCATATATTTATTTAAAAAATTACTTTAATTTTTAACACTTCTTGTGTTATTACAAAAAAAACCTTTCTTGTATTATCAAATAATAAAACAAATATTTTATTTAAGAAAATAAATTTAGTTTTAACACTTTTTGCGTTCACGAAACAATAAAAGGCACTTATGCAGTATGCGGACGGCAGCCATCTTTTCTTAGTGTGCTTCACTTATTTGCCGCATTATTTGCCCAAATAGAAATTGGAGTTATCCCCCCCCCAACAATAGCCGCCGTCTGCATACTGTGGAAGTAACCCCCAATGACTTTTAAACAAATAAAAAATTTCTTATATTATCAAATAATAAAACAAAATGCTTAATTTAGTTTTAACACTAACAAAGTAATTTAATGAATTATTTTATATAATAATTTAATATTTGATAATAAAAGAAGTGTTTTCTTTTTTGTTTCGTAATAGCACAAGAATTGTTTAAACTAATTTAATTCTTCTGAATAAAATATTTGCTTTCATCGAAAATACGTAAGTGTTGATAATACAAGAAGTGTTTTTTTTTGTTTTGTTTTTTGTAATAACAAAAAAAGTATTAAAACTAAAGTATTTTTTAAATAAATTTATGGTTTCGTTTTTCGTGTCTTGACTCCGTGACTCCGTGATCAAATTTATTTTTTAAACAAGAGTAAACAAGTAAAATAAGTTTTAAAAAATATTATAGGGGTCCGTAGTCGGTTTTAAAAATAATACCTCCTCCAATAACATAAAATGTTTTTCAATCGATATTTATTTATGTACGAGTTTTCCGGGGACGGGTTTTCCGGGGACGGTTTTCTGGGCACCCTGAAAACAGCTATACACCCTAAGAAATTAAGCTTGCACTATATCGAACAATCGAACCTTCAACAACACCTGAAGACGTTCCAAGCATTATCACCGCCATGCGACGTAAAAAAAAGAAAAATAAATCCTAGAGTTTCCTGATGACGAATTTGTTATAACTCGAAATATTGAATTTGTTTGTATTTATTAATTAAAAACTAATGTCTGCACTTGTTTTGGTTTTAAAACCGTTAACGTCTGAATTTGTATTCCATATATCAACAGTGCTTAAAAAACAGTAAATCTCTTTCCTGGGCTTTCAGCCCAAATATCAGCTGACGTGATATTGTAAACAAACACAGACAGAATTTTAATTAGTATGACAAATGCGTCGACCAACGCTCACACTGTATCGAATAACCAAACCTTTAACAATATCTGAAGACGTCCCAAGCATTATCATCGCCTTGAGACGTAAAAAAAAAAAAAAAGATTTTCCTGATGAAAAATTTGTTATAATTCAAAATATTGAATTTGCTTTAACAAATGAATATATTTATTTATTAAAAAAATGTCTGCACTAGTCTTAAAACCGTTAAAGTTTATATGAAAAAAGAATAATTTTTATAGGGGTATATTTTATGTTACACCGGCAAAGGGAAATAATATGATATAATTTCAGCAAATCATTTCTTCTAAAACAAACAAAAAAAGAAAACAAACAAACACAGATTTATTATAATCTGGAAATATAGCTTAGTAATAGAAAATTCGACTACAGATCAAATGATTACTGTTCAAGCCTGGGTGTATCTCACTATTTTATTTTAATCTTTTCTAATGAGTTCAATTTACGTTAAAAGAAGAGGAACCATTTAAAATCGCTACAAATCATTTCTTCGTTTGTATATTTTAAAAGTAAACATTAATCAGAAGTAACTTCTCCTGGGCTCCATCGTCAAGCCCAAATACCAGCTGACGTGATATTGTAAACAAACACAGACAGAATTTACTGAATGATATGATCATTATTATTTTATTTAAAAAAATTACTTTTGCGAATAAATCCACCAGGCAAATTCTTCCTCGTAATATATAAAAATTAATAACAGATTGATTCTATAATAATACATACGTAATCTGCATAAATTAAAATATGTTTAAGCGTATTATACGACCGGGCTATGCCGAGTTGCCAGCTAGTATATATATATATATATATATATATATATATATATATATATATATATATATATATATGTGTGCATATTTGTTAAATTGTCTGTGTGTGTACATTTCCCTACCAAACTACTCTGTCAATTTTCAGTCTACAGACTCGAGATTTGATATAAGGGGTATTGAGATTTGGGAAAATCTGTTGAATCGGTTTTCGGCCAGAAATTTGACTGTCAAGAGGTCAAAGTTCTGACCTTTGAAAACTCTACCAAACTCCTCTGCCAATTTTTGATCTAAACACTTGAAATTTTAGATGTCGGTCACTTGGACATGGATCAAACATTTTAATTTGATTTGAACGCAAAACAAAAAATGTTAAGAGGTCAAAATTGGGGTCAAAGTTTAAAAAGAAATTGATCTGCGGTTTCTACCAAATTACTCAGCTAATTTTTGCTAAAAACATTTGAAATTTTACATAAAGGGTATTCAGATATAGGGCAAGCTTTTTAATCGGATGTTGGCCGAAAATTTGGCTGCCAAGGGGTCAAAGTTCAAAAGATTTGGCCTTTGCGGTCCCTAGCTGTCTATTCACCCAATTTTGGGTCTAAACATTTGAAATTTTAAATAAAGTGAATTCAGACACGCAGCAAGCTTTCTAATCAGTTTTTGGGCTAATATTGGCTACCAAGAAGTCAAAGTTAAAAGAGTTGACCTTTACAGACTCTACCAAACTCCTCCGCCAATTTTGAGTCTAAACACTTGAAATTTTAGATGTAGGTTACCTGGACATGAGTATATATAAACATATGCACATAAAGTAATGAACAGTACATAGGGCCCGAACAAAGCCGGGCTGAACATCTAGTATATATATATATATATATATATATATATATATATATATATATATATATATATATATATATATATATAAGTACATTCGTGTATGCATGTATATGTATTATGTACATAAGTATGTGTGCGAGATAAACAAAGATAATAAATTTACTTATGTTTTATACTGACGGATCTTTTTTCATGTTAGTAATGACATAATTGCACAAAAGTGATATATGATTCACAAAAAGTAGAGGAGGTCACTAATGGCCTCCAACCTAGTAAATTCCGGCATTCTTTCTGGACAAAGTCACTTGAACGATGTATGTTAATTAGTATGTCAATATACACAAGTCGCGCCATAGACGTAGACGCGATTTGCATTTCGCGTAATAAATATGTGTCTACGAGATTTATATTTTACAAATATTTGCCCAATTGTTCACTTTGCTTATCAACTGTCAAGTGTTGATGTTTGAACAGATTGAGGTTGATGACAGAACACGTCGACCACACACACACACACACGCGCGCGCGCATGCACGCACGCACGCACATAAATAATTGAAAATTTGTATAATTAGTTATTTACATCTGTTTCAAGGCAATGTTTATTTCAAGTCATACAATAAATTTGTTTTCAACACTGAAGGGACCAACAGGGAGGGTATTTACAAAAAATCGATTCTAATTATATTTTTCCAGATTTCTGCATGTGTGACAGCAACTGGACTTAGTTCATTCATGACTATGTATTAGTAATGAAAACAAAAACTATTAATCGTATTAAACCTGAAATTCAATCGAATAGATTGGAAAGGATTATTTTTTTTAAGAGTACAACAGTTCAATTTCGTTTGAGAAGGCCCTCCCTCTGTAGCCAGAAGGAATGCCTCTTGGGTTTCAGCGTGATTAATTTCCAGGATCTTCGATAATAATATAACGTTGCTGTATTTTTATCGCTTTCATCTATTTTTCCGCCATGCATGACGTAACGCAACGTGATTTTATTTGTACATATTTTCAATTCCCATTCGTTTTTTCCCCTCCAAAACAAATCCCTCGATACAGCTTTGATAAAGCGAGGGCGAAACCGGTCAGCTGACTCCCCCATTTTTTTCACCTCGTTAACTTTATTTTAAACGTTTTTAATCATGAATTTAAGTTTTCCCTTCATGATTGCGTTATTAGTCCTCGCGCAAATTAGCAAGACACAAGTTATTTTAAATAATAATAATAATAATAATAATAATAATAATAATAGAATAACAATAACAAAGACTTTCGCTCGCGAAGACTACTATTGAGCGTAACCAGTTATACAGTGCTTTTGAAATTTTCATCTCTATTTTTCTCGTTATCTACTGAATATTTTTAATGAAACCTATATGAAATATGTTCCTTATTAAATTGTAAAGATTTTCTATTCTGAAAGAAGTTTAAAAATGTAATATAAAAAAGTTATTTTAAAGTTTTTGTTAAAAAAATTCAGAATTTCTCATTATTCAGACATGTATGACAAAGAGGGAGTTGCAAAAAAGAGTTCTGGTGTGAGGAGAAATACAAACTGAAACAGAGAATATTCAGACCTGTAATAATACAAAGAGAGGGTTGCAAAAATGAGTTGAGGTGTGAGGGGAAATACAAACTCAAATAGAGAGTAGGAAAGTTTTTATAAATACATGCAAAACCACATTCATTTTTTTAAAATCCAAATTAATAAATTAAATAAAATATAATCTTAAAAAGATACGATACAAGTTAGAAAAGCATTTCATCCAAGGCATGAAAATTGTTAAACAAAATGTTTTTACTATAGGCTTTAAAAATAAAGGTACAAGATTCAATTGTAAATTTATTTATCTTCAAATGCACTTTTATACATTTTACAAAGTAAGGCATTAAATTTTTATACCTTACTTTGTAAAATGTATAAAAGTGCATTTGAAGATAAATAAATTTACAATTGAATCTTGCACCTTTATTTTTAGGTCCTGGATATGACCTTAAACTATATCCGATGGTGAGGCCCCAGCTTGCAGGGCTTGGGGAGTGTGGAAGCACCCTTTAATTGATATTGCTCCCAGGTCCACTCTGACCCGGTCCTAACTGTGGGTTAAATAGAATACGACTTAAAAAAACAAATATACTATATTAAAAAATCGTTCTTCAAAATCACCAGATTCGGCATTAAATAACCTGAAAAGGGTTGATATGCCGTAAAACAAAACAACCAACCAACCAACCAACCAACCAACCTTTATTTTTAAAGCCTATAGTAAAAACATTTTCTTTAAACATTTCATGCCTTGGATGAAATGCTTTTCTAACTTGTATAAATTTTGTTGTACCCCTCAAAGAATCATGATATATATATATATATATATATATATATATATATATATATATAGTAATTTATAAAATATATATGGCGATTAAGCTACACTGAATATTCTGCGTTTCATCCAACTATAGGATTCGTGACGAATCCTATAGTTGGATGAAACGCAGAATATTCAGTGTAGCTTAATCGCCATATATATTTTATAAATTACTAACTAGCTCTACCTACGTATTGAGCACTTTTGAAGTAAATACTTAAAGTTTACGCATAAATCTATACTTTCGTATATTAAATTTATGTGAATAAATGAAGTAGTTATATATATATATATATATATATATATATATATATATATATATATAATTTTAGTCATTCAATGAATTTAAAAATTTATGATGTGAAATGTTTAAATTTCAAATCAAAAGATTTTCATTATTCTATGTAAGACAGAGAATACATTTGAAATATTACAACTCCTTATCCTATAGGATTTCGATGTCTACCATCTCTTCAGAGGAGAAAATATTAACAAATAGTTATAATGGTTTACATCTGATATGCTAAAGTCAGCGAGACATGGAAAATCACAATTAAAAGTTGTTTAAGTATATCACAGGTTTCCAAAGCAGTTGATTGTTAGATAATTTTATTCTGAACAATATATATATATATATATATATATATATATATATATATATATATATATATATATATATATATAAAGCTGAATGAGTGTGTGTGTGTGTGTGTGTGTGTGTGTGTGTGTGGTCACGAATAGGCTCCTATATGGTTGACTATTTTAAAAACTGATTACATATAATGGTAGAAGATGTATCGAGACACAGGAATGGGTATGTTTGATCTGGCAGAACGGTAGTTCATTAAAATTGTGGGGTCTGCGTTCGCGCCTGGCCTCTATAGAATGGAAATAGGCACAAACTTTAATAAAGACTTTTCATATTTATCTGCGTAAGTATACTTTGATAATTATGTTTCAGTTTGAAGAAATATGGTATAATAAAAATTATGGGGTGTTCGTTCGAACCTGACCTCCATAGAATGGAAATATGTCACAAAGTTTAACAAGTTTTTTTTAATATAGATCCACAGAATATTGTGATAAGTGTTTCAGTGTGAACAGGTTTGGTATAATAAATTATGGAGTTTATCTATTTTATTTTTACTTTCATCATATTTTGCTTTGGTTTTGATACCCCCAAATTCAACCCAAATTTACAACTCTTCCTTTTCATAACCTATCATACTTTCATAAATCAGAGTCCATTTTCTGTAGGCTGTTTTTGAACCTAGTCAACGACGGGTACTATTGCTAGCATATATATATATATATATATATATATATATATATATATATATATATATATATATATATATATATATATACTCCTATAATATTTTTTTGTGTATTGATATTCATATTAAAAACACTTTTTCTATTTATTTAAAAAGAAAATACAACTTTGTTGTATATGGGTCGTGAAATTGAATTCATCTGCAAAATATCACGCCAATTTGCGTATTCTTTAAAACATTAATTTTAATTAATTTCCTATTAAATTTTTCCAGTTTTCTTATGGGATAATCATCTTTAATTAACTATTATGTGTAATTATATTCATGCAGTTATTCTACATGATTTATACTTGCGTAATATTTGCGTAAAAAGCTTGAATGAATGAATGAATGAATGGCTCTGTTCAGTCTCAAAAGACAAAGGATACCCCCTGTAGGAGCAGCTGCGCTTGAGGCAAGGGTTGCGCAATCCCCCTACCAACCACACTTCTCCTGAATCGGCACTGTTTTGAGTCAAGTTGCAAGGAGAAGTCCAGGATGACTTGAAACAATGCGGATATAAGCGGAGAACACATACAGCTCCTGGAAGTTCCAAATGATCACCCATCTGGTACTAGCCAGGCTCATCGTTACTTAACTTCGGTCATCTGACATGTCAAACATGATCATGCTGTATATGAAAAAAGCTTAAACTCTGATAATGTTTTCCCTTTTGCCATTTATGATTTAGTAAGATGTTTTTTTATCCACTAACAAGTTGCTTTTAGTAACATAGAAAGCTTTTCGTATTCATTTTTTCAAAACTAGCCGATTTTATTAAAATGGTCTTATCATTTTGACCAGGTGAGAATGTTTTTTTTTTTTTTTTAAATAATTATTAGATCAGGGTTAAGGTTTCGAATGAAGCAGATTTCATTTTTTTTCCATCATATTTTCCCTTTTGGCAATTTGTTTGATTAAAATTTCGATAATATGCGTAAACGCTTACTTTTTAAGTGGTCTTATGATTTTGACCAGGACTGTATATATAAAAGGCACTTTGTCTGCTTGTGTGTAAGCTCGTTCCCTGTAGAATCCGAAACAGCTCGATGGACTTAAAAAAAATCCACACAAATGTAATTTATGTGTCAAGGAGTGTTCTTAGATGGGTTTTTGTATCGAAATGCCTCAGATAAGTATCAGAAATCAAAAAATAAATAAAAGAATCGGTTAAAGAAAGAACGTTTCGATTTTAACCTATGTTAAAATATACATCATAACATCACAAGTGCACTTGAGAAGCTTTATTACCGCACAAGCAGAAGGGCCCGGCATATATAATCAACAGTAGGTTATTTTATAATACGTTGCTTTCTAAGTGAATGTTTCTGTTTAGAGTGCAAGTGAACCATGACACTTGTCTTTTTCATTCTAAACTTTAATTTGAGACAAATCAACAGTGGGTTCTCTACATTGCAATGTAGACTACAATCTATAGTAGACTAAGTCAATGAGAAGATGCATGTAAAGCCCCCCCCCCGCCTGGTGCACCTCGGTGAGTCCCCGACTAGAGCAGACAATCAATTGATTTAATCGAAAAATTAGCGATTTCATTGATAATAAAAATATTAGAAGGGTGGAACATTGATTGAGCCTTATTCAATCCAGGGTAACGTTGGGTCTCCTATCTAATACATACGCGCACACACACATATATGTATAGTCATCCACATCCAGTACTTGCACAGCTCATCAGTGGGGCTAGACAAGTAATTACCTCAAGCCAGGATCGAAACCCAACCGCCTAAATGACAGTCGGAGCTTCTAACCATTGCACTATTCGGCTACTGCCATGTGCGCAGTGAATTAACAGTGTTTTGACATTGTCAACATACTCAAGGTAAATTTGTTTACACAAATAACATCTCTTAATATGCTGATGGTAATTTGTATATCACTTCCCAACATGCTCAAACTAAGATAAAGAGCATATTATATATATATATATATATATATATATATATATATATATATATATATATATATATTACATAGGCATCATCACTTATCAAGGCCAAGAGGCCACTCGAGGATAAGGGTTAAAGAGTGTACAGTAGAAATTGGACAATATGGTAATCGTTAGTAATGGAAATTCGGTAAGTTTGTTAACTTATATGGAACGGCTCATCAAAAACTTGTTTACGTTAGACTTGAAGACAACCATATTCTAGTCAGCTGGAAAGCAGGAAAACGGAAGACAATTCCATAGGCGTGCAGTTCTAAGAAAGAAGCTTTGTTCATGGAATCTATGTTTAGGTTTAGGTACAGTTAAAGAGTGGGGAAATTAGTGATAGTGTTTTCTGCTAGGCGGGTGTTTCTTGTGAAAGTTTGGCGAGGGGGGACCATAGATTGGAGCTCAGCCGAGCACTTTCCATGAAAATAAGGATAAAACAGAGACAAACTCGCAACATCTCTTCTTTGAGATAGAGGTTGCAGGGAAGAGAAAAGGACATCCCCTACGAGGCTACGAAGTCTATTTTGAACTCTATCAATGCAGGATGCCCAAATGTGGCAACAGTACTCCATCCTAGGACGTACCTGGCTCTTATATAGATAGAGAATTGCATCAGCAGTGAGATATCTACTGGATCGATAGAAAGATCCAACCATTTTTACAGCAGCCTTGGCAACGGATTTAATGTATGTGTTCTATTTAAGATTAGGAGTAAAGTTCAAGCCCAGAAGCTTGTCAAAACTTGAGTCCTCCCCAAAACGAGAGCCATTCATTTCAATTGATGCCAGATGGGGATCAGAGCGTTGATGATATAAAGATAAAAGCTTGGTTTTAGATGCATTAAAAATAAACAGCCACCTCTTTCTCCATTGTACCACCTGCTCAAGATCAGAGGAGAGAGAATCAGAGAGAACTTGTCTTTTACGGTCTTAGATGTGCTACCATAGATAGCAGTGTCATCAGCATAAATCTCTACGAATGATGTAAGAATGTGATTTGGAAGATCATTAATGTTGATCAGGAAAAGAGTTGGGCCCAGGATGGACCCCTGAGGGATCCAGCATTAATACTGTGAGCTTCTGATTTCTGCATATCAGCCACTACTCTTATCAACCTATAAGAGAGAAATGATTTAATAAGATCACCAAACAACACCATCAACTTTGTCAGTTCGGCCAAATAAAGTTGACAGTTTCGCCGGGATGTAAGGTTTTTGCCTCAAATTGTTGCCAAGCAGTGGCGGGATCAATAGCGAACCCCTTGTATAATGCTGCCTTGATCCTTTTATAATCCTGTTTTTCCTCAGGGCTAAGCTGTTGATATACCGCGAAAGCCCCTGAAGGACAAACGTAGAGGAATCATGTGTTCAATGCTCTTCACACTAGATAACAGGCAATGCAGTTCACCTTCTCCACCCAGTCAAGTACCGGAGTCAAGTACCGGGGTCAAGCCGTCGAATTCTGGTATTAATTTAAGGTCGAAGTTGTCTCCCATTACGCCGAAATAGCTTGCAGCTAAATGGGCTGGTAAACAGCAAAACAAAATAAAATAAATACAATAAGCAAAAGTTCAGCCAGACTCGTCACTGTCAACTCTCTCTCTCTCTCTCTCTCTCTCTCTCTCTCTCTCTCTCTTTAAACTTCCAACACGTGTTCTGCCAACAGGCATTTTACTAGAAAACTGACTCCATTTCATTTGCATACGTGTGCAGTGGAAGATGAGATCTCGTGAGATTCCACGAGACTACCTCTTATAAATCCATTGCTGCCATCTTTAATTTCTCTTTCTCTCAGATCCCATCCGAAGGTAAGTTGTATAACTACACAATGCCTACACACGCTGGCGATTTCTTCTTTGATTATTATATTCAACTCTACAATAATGCATAGATAATTCATTATAGGAAGTAATAAATACTGGCATCTAATCAATAATAATTAACATTTATTTATTATTTTATGTATTTGTTTATTTTATATTATATTTTATTCAATTTTTTTTTAGCTGACGCATATTAAAAACCTGCCAGATTTATGCGCCTGTATAATATTTTGATTTGCTTTGTTTTAAGAGGGACAAGTAAATGGGGTAAACCCGGATGAATTGCCGACTCACCTTCAATGCAGGTGGATATTCTAGCATTAAATTATTACACTCCTCTCCCCTTTCGATTCGACTGTACTTTTTAAAAACCAGCCTTAATACTTAATAATAATTATGTATTTCAATTTAATGTAAAGCAGCTCTCAATAGAAAAACACTTTTCAACCGGAGGAAAACCAATCTTGCTGTGATAAAGGTCGGAACAGAAAGGGTCGTTTTAACAGTGTTATTAATACCTATGTTTTAGTTTCGTATCCCTTTTACATATTGTCAGAAATAAGTGCGTATTGCATTGTTACGTGGGGCAAATTTTTAATAATACATGGTTCCATCTTGTCAGTTTTAATCAAGCTTCGACGCATCCTGCAAAATATATCCTTTTATTTTTATTGAAAACCGGAATTGTCTTTCTCGTTTTACTAAACATTGAAAATATCCATTTCTCTCCTTCCACCATTCCCTAAGTTCCATAAAATCGATAAACTGAAAAGTTAATGGGATGACTACGAAAAACAAAACCAATAATCCCATTTGACGTGTTTAACACTATACTGTCTGGACTTCCAAAGAAAAGTAAGTGATCCAACCTGAATAAAATGCAATATTCCCGATTTCTTTATTGGAATCAAATTCTTATCAAATGCAAAATGTTGCCGGTTGCGTTACTGATGCCACTTTTCTCATGCATACAAGTATTAACATAAGTATGGTCGTTCCTCAAAAAACATTAAATTAAAAAAAGATGGCAACAATTGCACTTTGGTATCCATCAGAGAAATCCGACTTTAATCAAGAGATTCAATTCCTGTATTTGGAACCCATTTCAGTCTGGAGCTTTTTCCTTTTCCTGAATGAAATAACTGCAGAAATTCCTCTCTGGACCAAAGTATTGTAGGTTTGCCATACCAAATTCAATATATCTAGGCTAGTATTCACTATCTTATGTAGCTTTCGAACACCTTTGCAGACACATTCAATCGTGATAATAAAATACTACATTACATCCTAGGAGCAATGCCACCACAATCGCAATCGTTAGAGGAAGGGGTACATATTTTTCACTCTAAATATTTAGTCCTACCACCGCAACCAGTCGACACCGGGAGAAAGTCTATACGTTCCACAGATTCTACGCTTATACCGCCCGCAACTGGCTCATATATACACATATATACCATTATCTTTCTCGTAGTAGAATGAAAAAAATGATAAACTAAAAAAAATAATAAACTCTCCCTCAGGAATGTCCGCTTCCTTTGATTGGTTTCTCGCTAATTCTCTTATTCCGGAATTAGATCATTCTTCAGAACATTACAATATGGCGTTGCAAGGACAAATATTGATTCGCGCGGCATCAATTTCAGTTAATAGACACTTACTTTTCAATATATAACAAAAACGAGCGAATCGTACACCCCTTTAAGTAACTGATGACTGTTTAAAATATACATTTACTACTAGCTACAATACGTATCTTCTAGATCCTTCTTTTATCTTTCTTTCTTTGTGGTCGTCGCCGTCAAGATGTAAACAACATACGGGGTAGTGTTTTGCAACTATTGCATACTTACACCTAACAAATTAATAACGGATGCTGTAAAGCTAAAATTTAACTGGAATATACTTTTTAAATATTCTTGCGTTAAAATACTTGCATGGTGAATTCTGAGAATACATTCTATCATAAAAAACTTTTCTACAGGACGCAATAGTGGTAACAAAAACAAATACAAACATAATAATCGCTCAAAAACAGAAAATTAAATACTGGTAACCTTAAAATAATCCTAATGTTTCATAAATACTGGCAACTTATTTTTGAACAATTTAGTATGCTATCATACGTATTTTATCATACGTATTTTATCATACGTATTTTATCATACGTATTTTATCATACATATTTTATCATACGTATTTTATCATGCGTATTTTACCATACATATTTATCATACGTATTTTATCATACGTATTTAATCATACATATTTTATCATACATATTTTATCATACATATTTTATCATACATATTTTATCATACATATTTTATCATACGTATTTTATCATACATATTTTATCATACATATTTTATCATACGTATTTTATCATACATATTTTATCATACATATTTTATCATACATATTTTATCATACATATTTTATCATACATATTTTATCATACGTATTTTATCATACATATTTTATCATACATATTTTATCATACATATTTTATCATACATATTTTATCATACATATTTTATCATACGTATTTTATCATACGTATTTTATCATACATATTTTATCATACGTATTTTATCATACGTATTTTATCATACATATTTTATCATACATATTTTATCATACATATTTTATCATACGTATTTTATCATACATATTTTATCATACGTATTTTATCATACATATTTTATCATACATATTTTATCATACATATTTTATCTTACATATTTTATCATACATATTTTATCATACATATTTTATCATACATATTTTATCATACATATTTTATCATACATATTTTATCATACGTATTTTATCATACATATTTTATCATACGTATTTTATCATACATATTTTATCATACATATTTTATCATACATATTTTATCATACGTATTTTATCATACATATTTTATCATACATATTTTATCATACATATTTTATCATACGTATTTTATCATACATATTTTATCATACGTATTTTATCATACATATTTTATCATACATATTTTATCATACATATTTAATCATACATATTTTATCATACATATTTTATCATACGTATTTTATCATACGTATTTTATCATACGTATTTTATCATACATATTTTATCATACATATTTTATCATACATATTTTATCATACATATTTTATCATACATATTTTATCATACATATTTTATCATACATATTTTATCATACATATTTTATCATACATATTTTATCATACGTATTTTATCATACGTATTTTATCATACATATTTTATCATACATATTTTATCATACATATTTTATCATACGTATTTTATCATACATATTTTATCATACATATTTTATCATACATATTTTATCATACATATTTTATCATACATATTTTATCATACGTATTTTATCATACGTATTTTATCATACATATTTTATCATACGTATTTTATCATACGTATTTTATCATACATATTTTATCATACATATTTTATCATACATATTTTATCATACGTATTTTATCATACATATTTTATCATACGTATTTTATCATATATATTTTATCATACATATTTTATCATACATATTTTATCATACATATTTTATCATACATATTTTATCATACATATTTTATCATACATATTTTATCATACATATTTTATCATACATATTTTATCATACGTATTTTATCATACATATTTTATCATACATATTTTATCATACATATTTTATCATACATATTTTATCATACATATTTTATCATACATATTTTATCATACATATTTTATCATACATATTTTATCATACGTATTTTATCATACATATTTTATCATACATATTTTATCATACATATTTTATCATACATATTTTATCATACATATTTTATCATACATATTTTATCATACATATTTTATCATACATATTTTATCATACATATTTTATCATACATATTTTATCATACGTATTTTATCATACATATTTTATCATACATATTTTATCATACATATTTTATCATACATATTTTATCATACATATTTTATCATACATATTTTATCATACATATTTTATCATACATATTTTATCATACGTATTTTATCATACATATTTTATCATACATATTTTATCATACATATTTTATCATACATATTTTATCATACATATTTTATCATACATATTTTATCATACATATTTTATCATACGTATTTTATCATACGTATTTTATCATACGTATTTTATCATACGTATTTTATCATACTTATTTTATCATACATATTTTATCATACATATTTTATCATACATATTTTATCATACATATTTTATCATACATATTTTATCATACATATTTTATCATACATATTTTATCATACGTATTTTATCATACATATTTTATCATACGTATTTTATCATACATATTTTATCATACGTATTTTATCATACGTATTTTATCATACGTATTTTATCATACATATTTTATCATACATATTTTATCATACATATTTTATCATACGTATTTTATCATACATATTTTATCATACGTATTTTATCATACGTATTTTATCATACATATTTTATCATACGTATTTTATCATACATATTTTATCATACGTATTTTATCATACATATTTTATCATACGTATTTTATCATACGTATTTTATCATACATATTTTATCATACGTATTTTATCATACGTATTTTATCATACATATTTTATCATACGTATTTTATCATACATATTTTATCATACATATTTTATCATACATATTTTATCATACGTATTTTATCATACATATTTTATCATACATATTTTATCATACATATTTTATCATACGTATTTTATCATACGTATTTTATCATACATATTTTATCATACATATTTTATCATACGTATTTTATCATACGTATTTTATCATACGTATTTTATCATACGTATTTTATCATACATATTTTATCATACATATTTTATCATACATATTTTATCATACGTATTTTATCATACATATTTTTTCATACATATTTTATCATACGTATTTTATCATACGTATTTTATCATACATATTTTATCATACGTATTTTATCATACATATTTTATCATACATATTTTATCATACGTATTTTATCATACGTATTTTATCATACATATTTTATCATACATATTTTATCATACATATTTTATCATACGTATTTTATCATACATATTTTATCATACGTATTTTATCATACGTATTTTATCATACATATTTTATCATACGTATTTTATCATACATATTTTATCATACGTATTTTATCATACGTATTTTATCATACATATTTTATCATACATATTTTATCATACGTATTTTATCATACATATTTTATCATACATATTTTATCATACATATTTTATCATACATATTTTATCATACGTATTTTATCATACATATTTTATCATACGTATTTTATCATACATATTTTATCATACGTATTTTATCATACATATTTTATCATACGTATTTTATCATACATATTTTATCATACGTATTTTATCATACATATTTTATCATACATATTTTATCATACGTATTTTATCATACGTATTTTATCATACGTATTTTATCATACATATTTTATCATACGTATTTTATCATACATATTTTATCATACGTATTTTATCATACGTATTTTATCATACGTATTTTATCATACATATTTTATCATACATATTTTATCATACATATTTTATCATACGTATTTTATCATACGTATTTTATCATACGTATTTTATCATACATATTTTATCATACGTATTTTATCATACGTATTTTATCATACATATTTTATCATACGTATTTTATCATACATATTTTATCATACATATTTTATCATACGTATTTTATCATACATATTTTATCATACGTATTTTATCATACGTATTTTATCATACGTATTTTATCATACATATTTTATCATACGTATTTTATCATACGTATTTTATCATACGTATTTTATCATACATATTTTATCATACATATTTTATCATACGTATTTTATCATACATATTTTATCATACATATTTTATCATACATATTTTATCATACGTATTTTATCATACGTATTTTATCATACATATTTTATCATACATATTTTATCATACGTATTTTATCATACGTATTTTATCATACGTATTTTATCATACATATTTTATCATACGTATTTTATCATACATATTTTATCATACATATTTTATCATACGTATTTTATCATACATATTTTATCATACGTATTTTATCATACGTATTTTATCATACATATTTTATCATACGTATTTTATCATACGTATTTTATCATACGTATTTTATCATACATATTTTATCATACGTATTTTATCATACGTATTTTATCATACGTATTTTATCATACATATTTTATCATACATATTTTATCATACGTATTTTATCATACATATTTTATCATACATATTTTATCATACATATTTTATCATACGTATTTTATCATACGTATTTTATCATACATATTTTATCATACGTATTTTATCATACGTATTTTATCATACATATTTTATCATACATATTTTATCATACGTATTTTATCATACATATTGTATCATACGTATTTTATCATACATATTTTATCATACATATTTTATCATACGTATTTTATCATACATATTTTATCATACGTATTTTATCATACATATTTTATCATACGTATTTTATCATACATATTTTATCATACATATTTTATCATACGTATTTTATCATACGTATTTTATCATACATATTTTATCATACATATTTTACCATACATATTTTATCATACATATTTATCATACATATTTTATCATACATAGTTTATCATACGTATTTTATCATACGTATTTTATCATACATATTTTATCATACATATTTTATCATACGTATTTTATCATACATATTTTATCATACATATTTTATCATACATATTTTATCATACATATTTTATCATACATATTTATCATACATATTTTATCATACGTATTTTATCATACGTATTTTACCATACGTATTTTATCATACATATTTTATCATACATATTTTATCATACATATTTTATCATAAATATTTTATCATACATATTTTATCATACGTATTTTATCATACGTATTTTATCATACATATTTTATCATACGTATTTTATCATACGTATTTTATCATACGTATTTTATCATACATATTTTATCATACATATTTTATCATACGTATTTTATCATACATATTTTATCATACATATTTTATCATACATATTTTATCATACGTATTTTATCATACGTATTTTATCATACATATTTTATCATACGTATTTTATCATACGTATTTTATCATACATATTTTATCATACATATTTTATCATACGTATTTTATCATACATATTGTATCATACGTATTTTATCATACATATTTTATCATACATATTTTATCATACGTATTTTATCATACATATTTTATCATACGTATTTTATCATACATATTTTATCATACGTATTTTATCATACATATTTTATCATACATATTTTATCATACGTATTTTATCATACGTATTTTATCATACATATTTTATCATACATATTTTACCATACATATTTTATCATACATATTTATCATACATATTTTATCATACATAGTTTATCATACGTATTTTATCATACGTATTTTATCATACATATTTTATCATACATATTTTATCATACGTATTTTATCATACATATTTTATCATACATATTTTATCATACATATTTTATCATACATATTTTATCATACATATTTATCATACATATTTTATCATACGTATTTTATCATACGTATTTTACCATACGTATTTTATCATACATATTTTATCATACATATTTTATCATACATATTTTATCATAAATATTTTATCATACATATTTTATCATACGTATTTTATCATACATATTTTATCATACATATTTTATCATACGTATTTTATCATACATATTTTATCATACATATTTTATCATACATATTTATCATACATATTTTATCATACGTATTTTATCATACGTATTTTACCATACGTATTTTATCATACATATTTTATCATACATATTTTATCATACATATTTTATCATACGTATTTTATCATACATATTTTATCATACGTATTTTATCATACATATTTTATCATACGTATTTTATCATACATATTTTATCATACATATTTTATCATACGTATTTTATCATACATATTTTATCATACGTATTTTATCTTACATATTTTATCATACATATTTTATCATACGTATTTTATCATACATATTTTATCATACGTATTTTATCATACATATTTTATCATACATATTTTATCATACGTATTTTATCATACATATTTTATCATACATATTTTATCATACATATTTTATCATACATATTTTATCATACGTATTTTTTCATACATATTTTATCATACATATTTTATCATACATATTTTATCATACATATTTTATCATACGTATTTTATCATACGTATTTAATCATACATATTTTATCATACATATTTTATCATACGTATTTTATCATACGTATTTTATCATACGTATTTTATCATACATATTTTATCATACGTATTTTATCATACGTATTTTATCATACGTATTTATCATACGTATTTTATCATACATATTTTATCATACATATTTTATCATACATATTTTATCATACGTATTTTATCATACATATTTTATCATACATATTTTATCATACGTATTTTATCATACATATTTTATCATACATATTTTATCATACATATTTTATCATACGTATTTTATCATACGTATTTTATCATACATATTTTATCATACGTATTTTATCATACATATTTTATCATACGTATTTTATCATACATATTTTATCATACATATTTTATCATACGTATTTTATCATACGTATTTTATCATACATATTTTATCATACGTATTTTATCATACATATTTTATCATACATATTTTATCATACGTATTTTATCATACATATTTTATCATACGTATTTTATCATACATATTTTATCATACGTATTTTATCATACATATTTTATCATACATATTTTATCATACGTATTTTATCATACGTATTTTATCATACATATTTTATCATACGTATTTTATCTTACATATTTTATCATACATATTTTATCATACGTATTTTATCATACATATTTTATCATACGTATTTTATCATACATATTTTATCATACATATTTTATCATACGTATTTTATCATACATATTTTATCATACATATTTTATCATACATATTTTATCATACATATTTTATCATACGTATTTTTTCATACATATTTTATCATACATATTTTATCATACATATTTTATCATACATATTTTATCATACGTATTTTATCATACGTATTTAATCATACATATTTTATCATACATATTTTATCATACGTATTTTATCATACGTATTTTATCATACGTATTTTATCATACATATTTTATCATACGTATTTTATCATACGTATTTTATCATACGTATTTATCATACGTATTTTATCATACATATTTTATCATACATATTTTATCATACATATTTTATCATACGTATTTTATCATACATATTTTATCATACATATTTTATCATACGTATTTTATCATACATATTTTATCATACATATTTTATCATACATATTTTATCATACGTATTTTATCATACGTATTTTATCATACATATTTTATCATACGTATTTTATCATACATATTTTATCATACGTATTTTATCATACATATTTTATCATACATATTTTATCATACGTATTTTATCATACGTATTTTATCATACGTATTTTATCATACGTATTTTATCATACATATTTTATCATACGTATTTTATCATACGTATTTTATCATACATATTTTATCATACGTATTTTATCATACATATTTTATCATACATATTTTATCATACGTATTTTATCATACATATTTTATCATACGTATTTTATCATACATATTTTATCATACGTATTTTATCATACATATTTTATCATACATATTTTATCATACGTATTTTATCATACGTATTTTATCATACATATTTTATCATACGTATTTTATCATACGTATTTTATCATACGTATTTTATCATACATATTTTATCATACGTATTTTATCATACATATTTTATCATACGTATTTTATCATACGTATTTTATCATACATATTTTATCATACGTATTTTATCATAAGTATTTTATCATACATATTTTATCATACATATTTTATCATACATATTTTATCATACATATTTTATCATACATATTTTATCATACATATTTTATCATACATATTTTATCATACATATTTATCATACATATTTTATCATACGTATTTTATCATACGTATTTTACCATACGTATTTTATCATACATATTTTATCATACATATTTTATCATACATATTTTATCATACATATTTTATCATACGTATTTTATCATACATATTTTATCATACATATTTTATCATACGTATTTTATCATACATATTTTATCATACATATTTTATCATACATATTTATCATACATATTTTATCATACGTATTTTATCATACGTATTTTACCATACGTATTTTATCATACATATTTTATCATACATATTTTATCATACATATTTTATCATACGTATTTTATCATACATATTTTATCATACGTATTTTATCATACATATTTTATCATACGTATTTTATCATACGTATTTTATCATACATATTTTATCATACGTATTTTATCTTACATATTTTATCATACATATTTTATCATACGTATTTTATCATACGTATTTTATCATACGTATTTTATCATACATATTTTATCATACATATTTTATCATACGTATTTTATCATACGTATTTTATCATACGTATTTTATCATACGTATTTTATCATACATATTTTATCATACGTATTTTATCTTACATATTTTATCATACATATTTTATCATACGTATTTTATCTTACATATTTTATCATACATATTTTATCATACGTATTTTATCATACATATTTTATCATACGTATTTTATCATACATATTTTATCATACATATTTTATCATACGTATTTTATCATACATATTTTATCATACATATTTTATCATACATATTTTATCATACATATTTTATCATACGTATTTTTTCATACATATTTTATCATACGTATTTTATCATACATATTTTATCATACATATTTTATCATACATATTTTATCATACATATTTTATCATACGTATTTTATCATACGTATTTAATCATACATATTTTATCATACATATTTTATCATACATATTTTATCATACGTATTTTATCATACGTATTTTATCATACATATTTTATCATACGTATTTTATCATACGTATTTTATCATACATATTTTATCATACATATTTTATCATACATATTTTATCATACGTATTTTATCATACGTATTTTATCATACATATTTTATCATACGTATTTTATCATAAATATTTTATCATACGTATTTTATCATACGTATTTTATCATACATATTTTATCATACGTATTTTATCATACGTATTTTATCATACGTATTTTATCATACATATTTTATCATACGTATTTTATCATACATATTTTATCATACATATTTTATCATACGTATTTTATCATACATATTTTATCATACGTATTTTATCATACATATTTTATCATACATATTTTATCATACGTATTTTATCATACATATTTTATCATACGTATTTTATCATACGTATTTTATCATACATATTTTATCATACATATTTTATCATACGTATTTTATCATACGTATTTTATCATACGTATTTTATCATACATATTTTATCATACATATTTTATCATACGTATTTTATCATACATATTTTATCATACGAATTTTATCATACATATTTTATCATACATATTTTATCATACGTATTTTATCATACATATTTTATCATACGTATTTTATCATACGTATTTTATCATACGTATTTTATCATACATATTTTATCATACGTATTTTATCATACGTATTTTATCATACATATTTTATCATACGTATTTTATCATACGTATTTTATCATACATATTTTATCATACATATTTTATCATACGTATTTTATCATACGTATTTTATCATACGTATTTTATCATACGTATTTTATCATACATATTTTATCCTACATATTTTATCATACGTATTTTATCATACATATTTTATCATACATATTTTATCATACGTATTTTATCATACGTATTTTATCATACATATTTTATCATACATATTTTATCATACGTATTTTATCATACATATTTTACCATACATATTTTATCATACATATTTTATCATACATATTTTATCATACATATTTTATCATACATATTTTATCATACATATTTTATCATACATATTTTATCATACATATTTATCGTACATATTTTATCATACGTATTTTATCATACGTATTTTACCATACGTATTTTATCATACATATTTTATCATACATATTTTATCATACGTATTTTACCATACGTATTTTATCATACGTATTTTATCATACATATTTTATCATACGTATTTTATCATACGTATTTTATCATACATATTTTATCATACGAATTTTATCATACATATTTTATCATACATATTTTATCATACGTATTTTATCATACATATTTTATCATACGTATTTTATCATACGTATTTTATCATACGTATTTTATCATACATATTTTATCATACGTATTTTATCATACGTATTTTATCATACATATTTTATCATACGTATTTTATCATACGTATTTTATCATACGTATTTTATCATACATATTTTATCATACATATTTTATCATACGTATTTTATCATACGTATTTTATCATACATATTTTATCATACATATTTTATCATACGTATTTTATCATACGTATTTTATCATACATATTTTATCATACATATTTTATCATACGTATTTTACCATACGTATTTTATCATACATATTTTATCATACATATTTTATCATACATATTTTATCATACATATTTTATCATACATATTTTATCATACATATTTTACGATACGTATTTTATCATACATATTTTATCATACATATTTTATCATACGTATTTTATCATACATATTTTATCATACATATTTTATCATACATATTTATCATACATATTTTATCATACGTATTTTATCATACGTATTTTACCATACGTATTTTATCATACATATTTTATCATACATATTTTATCATACATATTTTATCATACGTATTTGATCATACATATTTTATCATACGTATTTTATCATACGTATTTTATCATACATATTTTATCATAAATATTTTATCATACGTATTTTATCATACATATTTTATCATACGTATTTTATCATACATATTTTATCATACATATTTTATCATACATATTTTATCATACATATTTTATCATACGTATTTTATCATACATATTTTATCATACGTATTTTATCATACATATTTTATCATACGTATTTTATCATACATATTTTATCATACATATTTTATCATACGTATTTTATCATACGTATTTTATCATACATATTTTATCATACGTATTTTATCATACGTATTTTATCATACGTATTTTATCATACATATTTTATCATACGTATTTTATCATACATATTTTATCATACGTATTTTATCATACGTATTTTATCATACATATTTTATCATACGTATTTTATCATACATATTTTATCATACATATTTTATCATACATATTTTATCATACATATTTAATCATACATATTTTATCATACATATTTTATCATACATATTTTATCATACATATTTTATCATACATATTTTATCATACATATTTATCATACATATTTTATCATACGTATTTTATCATACGTATTTTACCATACGTATTTTATCATACATATTTTATCATACATATTTTATCATACATATTTTATCATACATATTTTATCATACGTATTTTATCATACATATTTTATCATACATATTTTATCATACGTATTTTATCATACATATTTTATCATACATATTTTATCATACATATTTATCATACATATTTTATCATACGTATTTTATCATACGTATTTTACCATACGTATTTTATCATACATATTTTATCATACATATTTTATCATACATATTTTATCATACGTATTTTATCATACATATTTTATCATACGTATTTTATCATACATATTTTATCATACGTATTTTATCATACGTATTTTATCATACATATTTTATCATACGTATTTTATCTTACATATTTTATCATACATATTTTATCATACATATTTTATCATACGTATTTTATCATACGTATTTTATCATACATATTTTATCATACATATTTTATCATACGTATTTTATCATACGTATTTTATCATACGTATTTTATCATACGTATTTTATCATACATATTTTATCATACGTATTTTATCTTTCATATTTTATCATACATATTTTATCATACGTATTTTATCTTACATATTTTATTATACATATTTTATCATACGTATTTTATCATACGTATTTTATCATACGTATTTTATCATACATATTTTATCATACATATTTTATCATACGTATTTTATCATACATATTTTATCATACATATTTTATCATACATATTTTATCATACATATTTTATCATACGTATTTTTTCATACATATTTTATCATACGTATTTTATCATACATATTTTATCATACATATTTTATCATACATATTTTATCATACATATTTTATCATACGTATTTTATCATACGTATTTAATCATACATATTTTATCATACATATTTTATCATACATATTTTATCATACGTATTTTATCATACGTATTTTATCATACATATTTTATCATACGTATTTTATCATACGTATTTTATCATACATATTTTATCATACATATTTTATCATACATATTTTATCATACGTATTTTATCATACGTATTTTATCATACATATTTAATCATACGTATTTTATCATAAATATTTTATCATACGTATTTTATCATACGTATTTTATCATACATATTTTATCATACGTATTTTATCATACGTATTTTATCATACGTATTTTATCATACATATTTTATCATACGTATTTTATCATACATATTTTATCATACATATTTTATCATACGTATTTTATCATACATATTTTATCATACGTATTTTATCATACATATTTTATCATACATATTTTATCATACGTATTTTATCATACATATTTTATCATACGTATTTTATCATACATATTTTATCATACATATTTTATCATACATATTTTATCATACGTATTTTATCATACGTATTTTATCATACGTATTTTATCATACATATTTTATCATACATATTTTATCATACGTATTTTATCATACATATTTTATCATACGAATTTTATCATACATATTTTATCATACATATTTTATCATACGTATTTTATCATACATATTTTATCATACGTATTTAATCATACGTATTTTATCATACGTATTTTATCATACATATTTTATCATACGTATTTTATCATACGTATTTTATCATACATATTTTATCATACGTATTTTATCATACGTATTTTATCATACATATTTTATCATACATATTTTATCATACGTATTTTATCATACGTATTTTATCATACGTATTTTATCATACGTATTTTATCATACATATTTTATCCTACATATTTTATCATACGTATTTTATCATACATATTTTATCATACATATTTTATCATACGTATTTTATCATACGTATTTTATCATACATATTTTATCATACATATTTTATCATACGTATTTTATCATACATATTTTACCATACATATTTTATCATACATATTTTATCATACATATTTTATCATACATATTTTATCATACATATTTTATCATACATATTTTATCATACATATTTTATCATACATATTTATCATACATATTTTATCATACGTATTTTATCATACGTATTTTACCATACGTATTTTATCATACATATTTTATCATACATATTTTATCATACGTATTTTACCATACGTATTTTATCATACGTATTTTATCATACGTATTTTATCATACGTATTTTATCATACGTATTTTATCATACATATTTTATCATACGAATTTTATCATACATATTTTATCATACATATTTTATCATACGTATTTTATCATACATATTTTATCATACGTATTTTATCATACGTATTTTATCATACGTATTTTATCATACATATTTTATCATACGTATTTTATCATACGTATTTTATCATACATATTTTATCATACGTATTTTATCATACGTATTTTATCATACGTATTTTATCATACATATTTTATCATACATATTTTATCATACGTATTTTATCATACGTATTTTATCATACATATTTTATCATACATATTTTATCATACGTATTTTATCATACGTATTTTATCATACATATTTTATCATACACATTTTATCATACGTATTTTACCATACGTATTTTATCATACATATTTTATCATACATATTTTATCATACATATTTTATCATACATATTTTATCATACATATTTTATCATACGTATTTTATCATACATATTTTATCATACATATTTTATCATACGTATTTTATCATACATATTTTATCATACATATTTTATCATACATATTTATCATACATATTTTATCATACGTATTTTATCATACGTATTTTACCATACGTATTTTATCATACATATTTTATCATACATATTTTATCATACATATTTTATCATACGTATTTTATCATACATATTTTATCATACGTATTTTATCATACGTATTTTATCATACATATTTTATGATACATATTTTATCATACGTATTTTATCATACATATTTTATCATACGTATTTTATCATACATATTTTATCATACATATTTTATCATACATATTTTATCATACATATTTTATCATACGTATTTTATCATACATATTTTATCATACGTATTTTATCATACATATTTTATCATACGTATTTTATCATACATATTTTATCATACATATTTTATCATACGTATTTTATCATACGTATTTTATCATACATATTTTATCATACGTATTTTATCATACGTATTTTATCATACGTATTTTATCATACATATTTTATCATACGTATTTTATCATACATATTTTATCATACGTATTTTATCATACGTATTTTATCATACATATTTTATCATACGTATTTTATCATACATATTTTATCATACGTATTTTATCATACATATTTTATCATACATATTTTATCATACATATTTTATCATACATATTTTATCATACATATTTTATCATACATATTTTATTATACATATTTATCATACATATTTTATCATACGTATTTTATCATACGTATTTTACCATACGTATTTTATCATACATATTTTATCATACATATTTTATCATACGTATTTTACCATACGTATTTTATCATACGTATTTTATCATACATATTTTATCATACGTATTTTATCATACGTATTTTATCATACATATTTTATCATACGAATTTTATCATACATATTTTATCATACATATTTTATCATACGTATTTTATCATACATATTTTATCATACGTATTTTATCATACGTATTTTATCATACGTATTTTATCATACATATTTTATCATACGTATTTTATCATACGTATTTTATCATACATATTTTATCATACGTATTTTATCATACGTATTTTATCATACGTATTTTATCATACATATTTTATCATACATATTTTATCATACGTATTTTATCATACGTATTTTATCATACATATTTTATCATACATATTTTATCATACGTATTTTATCATACGTATTTTATCATACATATTTTATCATACATATTTTATCATACGTATTTTACCATACGTATTTTATCATACATATTTTATCATACATATTTTATCATACATATTTTATCATACATATTTTATCATACATATTTTATCATACATATTTTATCATACGTATTTTATCATACATATTTTATCATACATATTTTATCATACGTATTTTATCATACATATTTTATCATACATATTTTATCATACATATTTATCATACATATTTTATCATACGTATTTTATCATACGTATTTTACCATACGTATTTTATCATACATATTTTATCATACATATTTTATCATACATATTTTATCATACGTATTTTATCATACATATTTTATCATACGTATTTTATCATACGTATTTTATCATACATATTTTATCATACATATTTTATCATACGTATTTTATCATACATATGTTATCATACGTATTTTATCATACATATTTTATCATACATATTTTATCATACATATTTTATCATACATATTTTATCATACGTATTTTATCATACATATTTTATCATACGTATTTTATCATACATATTTTATCATACGTATTTTATCATACATATTTTATCATACATATTTTATCATACGTATTTTATCATACGTATTTTATCATACGTATTTTATCATACGTATTTTATCATACGTATTTTATCATACATATTTTATCATACGTATTTTACCATACGTATTTTATCATACATATTTTATCATACATATTTTATCATACATATTTTATCATACATATTTTATCATACATATTTTATCATACATATTTTATCATACATATTTTATCATACATATTTTATCATACATATTTTATCATACATATTTTATCATACATATTTTATCATACATATTTTATCATACATATTTATCATACATATTTTATCATACGTATTTTATCATACGTATTTTACCATACGTATTTTATCATACATATTTTATCATACATATTTTATCATACATATTTTATCATACATATTTTATCATACATATTTTATCATACGTATTTTATCATACATATTTTATCATACATATTTTATCATACGTATTTTATCATACATATTTTATCATACATATTTTATCATACATATTTATCATACATATTTTATCATACATATTTTATCATACGTATTTTATCATACGTATTTTATCATACGTATTTTATCATACATATTTTATCATACATATTTTATCATACATATTTTATCATACATATTTTATCATACATATTTTATCATACATATTTTATCATACGTATTTTATCATACATATTTTATCATACATATTTTATCATATGTATTTTATCATACATATTTTATCATACATATTTTATCATACATATTTTATCATACGTATTTTATCATACATATTTTATCATACGTATTTTATCATACATATTTTATCATACGTATTTTATCATACATATTTTATCATACATATTTTATCATACGTATTTTATCATACATATTTTATCATACGTATTTTATCTTACATATTTTATCATACATATTTTATCATACGTATTTTATCATACATATTTTATCATACGTATTTTATCATACATATTTTATCATACATATTTTATCATACGTATTTTATCATACATATTTTATCATACATATTTTATCATACATATTTTATCATACATATTTTATCATACGTATTTTTTCATACATATTTTATCATACGTATTTTATCATACATATTTTATCATACATATTTTATCATACATATTTTATCATACATATTTTATCATACGTATTTTATCATACGTATTTTATCATACATATTTTATCATACGTATTTTATCATACATATTTTATCATACGTATTTTATCATACGTATTTTATCATACATATTTTATCATACGTATTTTATCATACATATTTTATCATACGTATTTTATCATACGTATTTTATCATACATATTTTATCATACGTATTTTATCATACGTATTTTATCATACGTATTTTATCATACATATTTTATCATACGTATTTTATCATACATATTTTATCATACATATTTTATCATACGTATTTTATCATACATATTTTATCATACGTATTTTATCATACATATTTTATCATACATATTTTATCATACGTATTTTATCATACATATTTTATCATACATATTTTATCATACGTATTTTATCATACATATTTTATCATACGTATTTTATCATACATATTTTATCATACATATTTTATCATACATATTTTATCATACGTATTTTATCATACATATTTTATCATACGTATTTTATCATACGTATTTTATCATACGTATTTTATCATACATATTTTATCATACATATTTTATCATACATATTTTATCATACGTATTTTATCATACATATTTTATCACACATATTTTATCATACATATTTTATCATACATATTTTATCATACATATTTTATCATACATATTTTATCATACGTATTTTATCATACATATTTTATCATACGTATTTTATCATACATATTTTATCATACATATTTTATCATACATATTTTATCATACGTATTTTATCATACATATTTTATCATACGTATTTTATCATACGTATTTTATCATACGTATTTTATCATACATATTTTATCATACATATTTTATCATACATATTTTATCATACGTATTTTATCATACATATTTTATCATACGTATTTTATCATACATATTTTATCATACATATTTTATCATACGTATTTTATCATACGTATTTTATCATACGTATTTTATCATACATATTTTATCATACGTATTTTATCATACATATTTTATCATACATATTTTATCATACATATTTTATCATACATATTTTATCATACGTATTTTTTCATACATATTTTATCATACATATTTTATAATACATATTTTATCATACATATTTTATCATACATATTTTATCATACGTATTTTATCATACATATTTTATCATACATATTTTATCATACGTATTTTATCATACATATTTTATCATACATATTTTATCATACATATTTTATCATACGTATTTTATCATACATATTTTATCATACATATTTTATCATACGTATTTTATCATACGTATTTTATCATACATATTTTATCATACGTATTTTATCATACGTATTTTATCATACGTATTTTATCATACATATTTTATCATACGTATTTTATCATACATATTTTATCATACATATTTTATCATACGTATTTTATCATACATATTTTATCATACGTATTTTATCATACATATTTTATCATACATATTTTATCATACGTATTTTATCATACATATTTTATCATACGTATTTTATCATACGTATTTTATCATACATATTTTATAATACATATTTTATCATACGTATTTTATCATACGTATTTTATCATACGTATTTTATCATACGTATTTTATCATACATATTTTATCATACGTATTTTATCATACATATTTTATCATACGAATTTTATCATACATATTTTATCATACATATTTTATCATACGTATTTTATCATACATATTTTATCATACGTATTTTATCATACGTATTTTATCATACGTATTTTATCATACATATTTTATCATACGTATTTTATCATACGTATTTTATCATACATATTTTATCATACGTATTTTATCATACGTATTTTATCATACATATTTTATCATACATATTTTATCATACGTATTTTATCATACGTATTTTATCATACGTATTTTATCATACATATTTTATCATACATATTTTATCATACGTATTTTATCATACATATTTTATCATACATATTTTATCATACATATTTTATCATACATATTTTATCATACGTATTTTATCATACGTATTTTATCATACATATTTTATCATACGTATTTTATCATACGTATTTTATCATACATATTTTATCATACGTATTTTATCATACGTATTTTATCATACGTATTTTATCATACGTGCATAAGTAAAAAATTATGCACAACGTTTTTTAACACTCGACTTCTAAACACGATGCAATGTCACTTAAAAACCATAAAAATTAAATCAACTCCTAAACATGATGCAATGTCACTTAAAAACCATAAAAATTCAATACTGGAACTCTTAAAATTTTACTGCGGTGAGTTCTAACAAAAGATTTGAGAATTATTTGTATTTTAACACGCATTACTAACTCTTTTCTTGCACAGATGGAACTAAACAAACACTTATTGCTTTTTCCTTGCACAGACGGAACACTCAAAATGTAAACACTATTGGTTTGGGAATGTAAATATGCACAAAATACCAACACGGCACTATCCCCAACAAAGAAAACGGTTCTAAAAAATTATTTTACAGATACCAATATTTAATTTTCTATTTTTGAGCGATTATCGAAATTTTGATGATGCTATATTTGCTTTTTGTCTTTTTTTTGTATTTTATATTCTTGCTGATAATATATTTAATTTTATATTTTTTTTACTAATTTCCTAGCCTTCAAAGCTGTGACTTATCATGTCGATACTTCTCTTTTAGAACTGAATAAACGCTTAAAAGTAAGTTAAAACACCAAACTATTATGCAGGTAGATTTCGAAGTAAATTTTATTGGCCACGGAAACATTTATTTGTCATGTATTAATTTTTTCAACACTTTCATTTTCTGTGGAGTATTTTATTTAATTTTCTTTTTCTGACCGATTATCGAGACTTCAAAGACGTTATCTTTTTTTTTTTTTTTTTTTACTAATACATGTGTGTTACGATACTGAATTATTACGTTATTATTCAGAAAACCCATTCTTTACATGCAGAAGGAAGTGTGTTTTGTAATTATTCTTTACTTTAAACTAACCAGTTAAAAAAAGATGATGTAAATACTGACATTTTATTTAATACTATTTGTAGAAGATTTGATTCCCTCCAATCTCTCAAAAAGAAGAGGAAGACTTGAACAGCAAACGGAAACAGCCAGAACTAATTTTTTACTTCTTGGTCTTAATATTGACAATGAATGCCCGAAAAAGTAAGAAATATGCTAGAGCTACTAAAAAAATAATTCTTGCAGCATACCGAAAAGAAAAACGATGCCGACTTGAAAGATACTGTCAACGATAAAAACAGTTAATATACAGTAAGAATCCCTAATTTCGAAAACTTCCGTTTTTACTTTATATTTTATTCTAATGGACCATGTTTCGTAATTTGTTGAAGTTATACTGATTTAGACATGGCAAATAAGTACGTAATAATGTTTTTTACTTAAATGCCTTTTTTAAGGATCCGTCAGTCCTGGATATGACCTGGATATGACTTTAATCAGTCCTGGATATGACCTGGATATGACTTTAATCAATCCTGGATATGACCTTAAACTATATCCGATGGTGAGGCCCCAACTTACGGGCTTCGGGGAGTGTGGAGCTACCCTTTAATTGCCATTGCTCGTAGGTCCACTCTGACCCGGAGTAGTAGTACCTGTTTGGGGTAAATAGAAACCGACTTGAAAAAAAATATATATATTCTATTAAAAAAAAAAGGAAATAGTGTGATTTGTCATGATTAAAATCCTTAATTCAAAATGGCGGAATGAAAACATATTAAAGGTATTTGCAGCTTCTATTCCCATTTTCGGATTTTAATCATGTCAAATCACACTTTATTTCCTTTTGACGGATTGATTGTTGTTATTTCTTTCTGATGAGTTAAGGGCATAATAGTTTCACTAATTGATATAATAATTAAATGATTGATTTTGCACTACGAAACAGATACTGTTAAGAATTGTAGATGTCAACTGAATTAAAGGAATAAATTATAAGATGGTCAGCATCATGAATTTTAGAATATAGTTTTTGTCATTGATTCACTAATTTGCTCTGTAATTACATTGAGTTTCTTAAATAAGGATTGGTATATATTATAAGAAAATATATTTCTACAGAAATATATATATATATATATATGTATATATATATATATAAGCTGTGGGTTGTTAACATGTTGATATATCTGTATGTATATGAATTATTGCTAAACTAATTAACCGATCATTTGGAATTTTGGACCACTAGGCGTAAGGGGGTTTAAATGTGGGCTGTATTTATATTAATTTTGTTCTATGCGTAGAGCTTCTTTGTATAAAATAAATTTAACTAAATATAGCCTACATTACGCCTAGCAGCTGTGTTTTGATTCATAATGATCGGTTAATTAGTTAAGGAGTGGATTCTGTACATAAAATAAAAGTACATACATACCTAACTTTATCGAAATTCATTTCCAGAACAACGAAAAATGTGTATCATTTGCATTATTCGGGCTATTATTCTTATCTTGTATATTTTTTATATTCCCTGCTCATATTTCATATGGTGTATAGCATTCTCACTTTAGTCTGTTTTATTAATAGTCGAAGTTAATAAAGAAAGGAAAGAATAAAAAGGTTGGGACCATTATAAACAAAAGGGGAGATAACCATACGTAGTAATATTATTAAGTTGTGGTGGAAACGAGAGAGAGAGAATAAGAGAGCGAGAGAGAGAGAGAGAGAGAGAGAGAGAGAGAGAGAGAAAGAGAAAGAGGAGAGAGAGGGAAAAAAGAGAGAGAAAGAGATAAGAGGGGATGGAGAAAAATGTTGAGAGCAGAAATTTCAATTTTGTCTTTTTATCATTTTTTAATATTTAACTGGCTTTACAAACTCATCTTGGATGAGAATAGTACTTCGAATAATTGAAATACAATTTGCCAATCCTCTTACAAAAAATTCCGAAACAGGAAGAGAAATAAAAAAAATATTCCCAACTATTGAGTCCAAACCTTTCATGACTCGACGTTTTGTTTTGTCACACTTGCAAATATGGCATTTGAAGTATTTACCTATATTAGATCTAGGTGAAGAATTAATTTGATATCTAAAATAGTAGAAGATAGTGTGTGTGCCTCTTTTTGGATACACCTATCAAAGTGTCATGTGACGAATATTTTTGCGCTTCGGCAGAAACATGCAAGGAATGCTGTGTTCTAAATCCAGGGTTTCATCGAATTGAAAGACCCCCAAATCTACAAAACGAAGTGAAAATGTCTATGTGTCTGTATGTGTACAAATAACTCTGTCAATTTTAAGTCTACAGACCCGAGATTTGAAATGAGGGATATTGAGATTTGGGAAAATCTTTTTAATCGGTTTTCGACCAGAAATTTGGCTGTCAAGGGGTCAAAGTTCAATGATTCAATCTTTGAAACTCTACAAACCTCCAACAATTTGGGGTCTAAACACTTGAAATTTTAAATGTAGGGTCCTTGGACATGGATCAAACTTTTAAGTTGATTTGAGCGCAAAACAATAAATGTGAGGGGTTAAAATTGGGGTCAAAGTTAAAAGAAATTGACCTCTCAGCCAATTTTTGGTCCAAATATTTGAAATTTTACATAAAGTGTATTCGGACATAGGGCAAGCTTTTTAATGGGCTTTTGGCAGAAAATTTTCCTACCAAGAGGTCAAAGTTCAAATGATTTTACCTTTGTAGTCTCTAGCAAACTATTCAGCCAATTTTTGGTCTAAACATTTGAAATTTTACATAAATGGTCTTCAGACATACAGCAAGCTTTTTAATCAGTTTTTGGGCGAAAATTTGGCTGCCAAAAAGTCAAAGTTGAAAAAGTTGACCTTTGCAGACTCTATCAAACTCCTCCACCAATTCTGGATGTAAACAGTTGAAATTTTAGATGTAGGTTTCCTGGACATGAGTCAAACCTTTTAATATATATATACACATATGCACATAAAGTTATGAACAGTACATAGGGGCCGAGCAAAGCTGAGCGTAACTGCTAGTATATTATAAGTGTTATATATAGTCCTCCACAATAATAATAATTCTGATTTCGTTTATCAACGTCTCTCTGGAAAGGGATAGGGTTCATTTCAAGAGAATTTCCCTCAATCCCGACTCCAAACCAGCTTCAAAGATAAAGGGTTTTCCTAAGGATGTTGGTGGTACTTACAATAGCAGAGATCTGAAGGCTGCCTAAAACATTGGGGATTTATAGTTTTTTCAATTGTCCTTCCAGACGACTTGACACTACTCCTAGCTTACCAACTATGACCGGGATTATTTGTGTTTTAAACCCGTGTATACGCCTTATTTACAAGGCCAATGGAGCATAATTGCTCTACTTCTCGTTCTCCTTCTCTCTCACATTCCTGTCCCAGGATACCGAGAATCTGCCAGTTTTTTTTAGACTTTGTCAATGACGACCAAATCCGGACGATTATGTTCCAATTGCTTGGTCGTTATGACACTTTTGTCCCACCATACCTCTACCTTGCCATCCTCACTTGTTCTCACTTCATCAGGCACCTCCTCAAACCATTTTCCAGCACACTTCACCCCAACCCGCATACATATCTTTCAATATATCTGGAGTCCCATGCGGTCATGTCTTTTGCGGTACTCTCTCTGGGCCAATCCACTACACCCTGCTGCAAGGTATGCAATTGACTCTGAGGCCTTACCACAAATCCGGCATTCTGCAGCAATTTCCTCTCCTAGAACCATTTTTTTGAACAATCGTGTTTCTAATGCCTGCTCTTGTGCTGCACAAACAAAAGCTTCAGTACTCTTAGCCAGATAACCAGCTCTAAGCCGTTGCCATGATCTTTCATCAGCAACTACTGCTATATCCTGGAAGAACCTTCCATGCATTTTCTTCCTAGCCAGTTCCTCTGCCCTTTCTCTATCTATACGTTTCACATAATCAGCCTTGGTCTCACATACCTCCACTTCATTGGTCACAACCTTAAGCATCCACTCCTCACTTCTAGCCACATGCTCCTTCAACGACATCTCCTCGGTTCTAACACAATCTTTTACACTTTTCAATCGTCTACCACCGTCTTTCCTCTTTTGATACAGCCTTGCTACGCTACTTCGAATGTGAAATATACCAAACATTGCTAAAACTTTTCTTGTTTTGATATCCATGGCATGCAACTCCTTGTCAGACCATTATAAAATTCTTGCACTGTATCTCAAAACACTGACTGTCCATGCATTCACTGCTTTCATTAGATTTCCTCCATACAGTTTCGACTTTGCAATTAGTTTCACTCTCCTAAGGTACTCCTTCCTGACTTTCTCTTTCATTTCTCTGTTCATGATGCCTACACCCTCCAACACTCCCCAATACTTATATCCTGTATCTTCTATTTTTTCATGATTTCTCCATTTGGCAGCACTATTCCATTCGAATAAACCTTTACTCCTCTTTTCATCACCAGCACCGCACACTTACTAATCCCAAACTCCATCCCAAGGTCTCCTGAGTATGTCCCCACAAGTTCTACCAGTCTCTCCATTTCCTTTTCATTTCTACCGAATATTTTCAAATCATCCATAAACAGTAGATGGTTGAGGCGTCTGCCACCAAATCCAAAGCTATACCCCAGTTTTTCTCTCTTCAAGAGGATGCTCAGTGGCATCATTATCATTACAAATAGAAGTGGCGATAACGAATCTCCTTGAAATATTCCACATTTAAAGTCAACCTGCCCCAGCACGTCTCTGTTTGCTGTCAACACCGTTTTCCATTTAGCCATACTTGTCTCCAAAAGCCCTACGACATTCTCAGCAACCTTCATCATCAATAGTATTTCACGTATCATGAATGAGGAACCATGTCATAAGCCTTTCTGTAATCGATCCATGTCACAATCAGATTCCTCTTCTTCTTCTTTGCATCCTGCATTATTGCTTCATCAATCAGTAGTTGCTCCTTTGTACCTTTCGAGCCTTTCCAACACCCTTTCTGTTCATCAGGGAAAACACCATTACTCTCAAGATGTACATAAATTTTTTCTGCAAAGATTCCAGTTAACAGTTTCCACATTAATGGTTAACATGTAATTGGTCTATAATTATTGGCATCTATTCCCTTTGCAGGATCTTTCCTAGTCAGTGTCGTTCTTACCTTAACAAGCCAATCAGGAACATCTCCCGACTCTACGACCCTTGCAGGGTAGAAGCTATAGGTGGATAAAGGCATTAAAACTGTTTAAACTAGAAGCCCATGACTCTATCTGGACCAGTTTGTCATCCTTCGCATGCCAGCCTTTACGTCATCAATGGTTATTTCAATCTGCTGCATTCCTGATAGCCTGTCTCTGACCTTTCCCAATCAGCTAGCCTTCTTATTATATCGCCCTTGGACAGACCAAATCCCACTCCAGAACTTCCTGGCATGATTTGCATTTGAAGTGTTGTTATTTCCGCCTGTTTGCTACCAATTAATTCTTTACACAGCTGAGACTGATTGTTCCAGAAAAGGTTGTTCTGCTGAAACGCAACACTTTTTCCAACAAAGTTTCGAATTTTCATACCACCAGTGTGGATCTTCTCTTTCAACATTGTTAGAACGGTCATCGTTCCCTTTTCCAGCAATCTATACCTCCTTTCAAGTTCGTCCTTGGCTTTCTGTCATAGTTTAACTCCTTTTCTTATTTCTTCGATTCTACCAATGTCTTTCTACCACCGTTCAATACTTTCTTCAAGCCCCCTCTGCCAGTGTGGCATTCTATCCTTCATTTCTCTCTTTTTCTTCTGTAATAAGCCAAGACGATTTGCAATAACGTATGACGCTGCATAGTAAATTGATGAAACTAGTTCTGATAAAAGAACTGAGAGAGTGGAAGTGCAAAAGGGAAATGTAAGCGTTGATGGGAGGCGGGCAACTGTTAAGTTCCGTAATCGATATGTTCTTTCTTATGATGGGAATTACTCCTTGAACTATTTTTACCTCGCTTTTCACCTTCCGCCTATCACTACTCTTCATGCTTGGAATATCTATGATCTCGTCTCTAAGAAGAACCTCTCTTAACTTCTGAAGCACTTCTTTTTCTACAGAAGTCAAAGTTTGAACTTCATCACCACTTCTCCATACATCTGTTCCTTTCACTGGTTCCATTGTCTCAGTCAATGATCTCATCTGCCTTAGATCCTTCAAACTCCTGATCACTTCCCCTAACCATAGGATTCCATTCCTTCTCAGTTGCCCGACTCCCATCATCACTTACCTTTCCCTTCTGCACTTCCACTCTCTCAGTTCTTTCATCAGAGCTAGTTTCATCAATTTTACTTTCGTTATTCATTTCATTCTTAACCATCCGTTCAATCTCTTCTCTTGCAATCACTAAAAGTAGGTTGTTATTTTTAATTTGTTTTAACTGGGATACCAAACTCGCGACACTTCTAGCTCCTCCGCTTCTCGATTCCCATTCTTCCTTCATTTTTCGGATATATCCACCAGATTTGGTACTTCCACTTCTTACAAAGCATTCCCACAGTAATCTTCTTTCCTCATCCGTCCATGGTTTTTTGACATTTCCTGTTCCAACTCCCTTTCTGTCTTGGGACCTTCTCTGGCAATTCTCACTTCCTCTATATCCAGCCACATCCTCAGAATTTCGAACAATTGTATGATGATGACAGGATCCATCCTGTTACCAGTGGGACGACTACCAGACGTGAGACCATCGCAAGATGTTCCCGCCTCATTCACGTCGTTATTTTCAATATTTGAATTTGACATTCTCCCATAAATGGGGTTAGTGAATTTAAGGTTACACCACCACCGATAGTTTTATTGAGACGTTATCTCTAGGAAGGTTCCCCATCAAGGTTAAAGATCCCCTCCAGACCTTTCTCTTCCACCACCACTACTATTACCATTATCACCAACAACAATAGAAATAAAATTTACAATGATAATAGTAACACTACTGTCGGTAGTAATAATAGCAACAGCAACAACAACAATAGCAATGACAGCAAAAACACCACCAACAACAGCCACAACAATAACAAAAACATACTACTACCACTACTACTACTACTACTACTACTACTGATAATAATAATAATAATAATAATAATAATAATAATAATAAGAAGAAGAAGAAGAAGAAGAAGAAGAGGAGGAATAGCAACAATAATAATAACCAATAAAGGATTGGATTTTTTTCTTTCTTTTTTTTCTTCCTTTCCACTTCCTCTCCCTCCCTTTTTTTCGTATTAATTCAAACAGTGAAATTCCAACAAAAGCCATGCATTTTTCCACGGCGATAACGACTCTGGCAAGGCACAAGTTTACACATTTTTACGAGTAAACAAAATAAACAAATCCTTTACATACGAACAAATTCTCCAGAAAAACGCTTTTAATAATAATAATAATAATAATAATAATAATAATAATAATAATAATAATATATGTTAATGTGTTAATGTTATATATATATATATATATATGTATATATATGTATGTATATATATGTATATATATATGTATGTATATATATGTATATATATATGTATGTATGTATATATATGTATATATATATATATGTATATATATGTATATATATGTACATGTATATATATATGTATATATATGTATATATATACATGTATATATATATATATGTATGTATATGTATGTATGTATGTATGTATGTATGTATGTATATATATATATATAGATAGATAGATAGATAGAGAGAGAGAGAGAGAGAGAGAGAGAGAGAGAGAGAGAGAGAGAGAGAGAGACTTCTTCTGGATGAATGAACTGAAGAAAATAAAAAATTTTACAATAAAGACGAAACGCTGATGGATATATTACTTGGCTTGTTTCTTTTTTATCTCTCTATCTTGTCGGAATACTATCTCCATTATACTCTCTCTCTCTCTCTCACACACACACATATATGTATGTATATATATATATATATATATATATATATATATATATATATATATATATATATATATATATATATATAATTTAATTTTGTTTATATAAACATAGATACCTTGCTTCTATATGCAGACCATTACAATCATTACTGATCTCACCCGGTAATTTCGAAATTTCGAAAATTATAAAAAGTTGAAGAACTTTTTTTTAATTTTCGAGGAGGGAAAATGTTACTATGTCTAACGTGTGGCATGGATTTACGGTCTTATAATATGAAGTCGAAAAGCAAAGCTTTTACGGGTGTTTTCTGTAAAGAAAAGTAGAGGTTCAACAATTTGTTGGTGGGCATGATGTATAGAAGTTTTAAAAAGAGTGAGAGAATGAGTATGACAGAGGATAGTTTTAGAAGCAGGGGTTTGTGTAGCGAGTTAGAGAGAGAAGAAGAAAAAAGAAAGAAAAAGGGGAGATGATACAAATGAAGACAAACAACAATGAGCTTGGGAAAGTCAGAAAACAATATTTAAGAAAATTGGAAATGCGGTTGACGGTTGAGGTGGGGCGCATTTATCAATTGGAAATGCGGTTGACGGTTGAGGTGGGGCGCATTTATCAATTGGGAGCAGTTCACTGAAATTAGGTCAGGGTCTATCTGACTGTCTCCAAATCGTTCAATGTTCTATTTTTAGAATCTTACGACAACTTTTTAAAAGATTAAATCTATTTTTTAGGAGCAGAATTAGACTGCATATATATATATATATATATATATATATATATATATATATATATATATATATATATATATATATATATATATATATATAGATAGATAGATAGATAGATAGATAGATAGATAGATAGATATGTACTTTAAGTTATATCCAATTAAATTGTTTAATTTATACCTTTATTTATGAATTTATACATTTATTTAAGGAAGTTTCCCGACAGTATGTATTTAAACTTTTACTTTGTTTATCTATATGATGATTGCAACATCTTGTCAGACGAGTGCCACTCCCTCAGACACTTAAAGTCCATGATCCTCAAAATTACTTCCATCGCCACATGACCATTTTTATAGACAAATGCCTGAGGGAGTATCTATGCACAGATGTTACAGAGTCTTAGCTTTGTACGACAGCTAAGTCTCTCTCGGTTCATAATGTTGAGATCCAGCAACAAGCAAGAGCAAGATAGCCAGCAACAAGTGAAACTGCAGACCAGCTTAATGCGGGTACTGGTCTCCCGCTTTATGGTTTTTTAAATCATAGATTTGCTTCTCATAGAAAGATTGCCTTCACCACGGCTTACGGGAGCCCTCTCCACCCCAGCACACACATACAAACACACACGATGCTAGTTGGCCGTTGACCCCTATAAAGGGTTCATTCGCCCTTTGAAAGGTCTTGTTTTTAATCCTTCAGGGAGACTAGCCGCCCTCCTCACCAAACAAGTCTGGTGGGGGAACCAGTTTAGTCGCCGGTGACCCGACCATGAGGCAGGTATTACTGGGTTACATGGTACCAGTGGCATATGACATGACCTGACAGACAGTTTATCTATATATACATATAAATACACACACATACACATATTGTGCTTAAATTTTTAAAAATTATTTTTTTTAATTTATTTTTTATTTTATTTATTTTTTAATAAAAAGGGGGAATTCCTATCTAGATTGTTTCCCAGGTTTTTCCAAAATTCTACTCCATCTTAATCTTATCTAAATAAAATAATATACAGATTTATCTTTATAAATTCATGCCATTTTTTTTCCACAATTCTATCTATTCATTTGAGGGATTTATTCATTAAATTATATTGTTGGGGTTATTCAGGTAGGTAAGTGTTTTCCCAATATATGCTAGGGGAGAAGATTAGTTAACTATTGAGATCCATATATTGAATACTAAGAACTAAATACTAAAAAAGAAAGAAAGGACTATTCAATGTTATATAATGGTACCACAAGAACATGTTAGAAAAAATACATCGGAGTTTCGGCAGATATTTTATTGAGTGTTTTAGTAATTAGGTTGGCTTGGTTTAAGTAGGTAAATGGTATTATGGGCTTATTTAGTTATCAGAGGTAGATCAGCTCGATTGAGATATTTAACTAAATGGGTGCGTTAGGGTTAAGGTTTTTTATATATAATATATGGGTTATTTATAGTTTATATTTATAGTTAAAATTAGATTATAGATTTTTTATATTTATAGTATTAGTAAATTATGAGATGATATTAAAGTTACTAAGAAGATGCCTGCAATTTATGGAAGTTTCTTGTCTTTTATTGAGTAACTTGTGATGACTAGTTTTCCCGTAAGACATAAGTAACATGGGGAGCTAAGAGAAGAAACTGTTTTAGCTTTTTTCAGGATATTCCATTGCATGGTTTATGTTAGACTTTTTTATAATGACTTCTTTATAGTATACTGAAAGTGACGTTTTTATTTTACTGTTAGAACTTTCAAATGAACTTTTGTGACTTTTGTATCGTTCCTTGAAAGTATTACCTGCCATACCAATATAGTACTTACTAGTATTTGGGTGTTCTTTCGTGGAGATTTTTGCTCTGTATACTACCGAGGTTACTAAGTGTTGTGGGGTACAAATCACCCCTATTTCAGAACTAAGTGGAATCAACCAGTCTAAATCGACCACTGGTTTCAGAGACTAAATGGAAACATTCATACTATGTTTAACCGCATGCTACGAACACGTTCCTCTCATACCACTTTAGTGGCTCCTGTATTCCTTATGATAAATACATATTATATTTTATACAGTTTACACTCCTTGTGGTTTCTTTCATTTGTAGCCCCTGGCACGGATGCAATTTCCATTCAGTGGCCATTATTGTTTATTTCTGCAATTACAGGATTTAGTAATGATATTTTATATTTAAGTCTATTGATTAAGCGTATTATTTAAAATCTTCTAAATTTTTGATGCTGCTGTGCCTTAATCTTACCGTATTTTATTGAAGATTTTATTGTGAATATTATTAGGTAGGAAGTGTTGCCTTATGAGATAAAGGATTTTTTCTGAAGTTAGTTCTCACATTTAAATGAAAAGGGGGGATGAACCATATAATTTTCCTTATTCTCCTGTTTCTGGGTGTTTGAGTATTAAATGTAGGCTTAATATATTCTAATTTTGTATCTTTGTAACCACTGTATTTTATTGCTTTTTCATAGAACAGTTTGTAAGTGTTAAAAATATATACACTAGACGGATTACCGTTATTTTTTACCGGTGGAATATGGGATGTGTTTTATTATGCATTTTGGATGGTTTGAATGTGAGGTCGGTATTATCTTTTTTATAAGATGCATATATTTTATTCTTAAAATCTAGAGTAAAATCTAAAAAAATTAACAGTTTTGATATTTAATACTATTTCCACTTTTAAACTAATTCTAAATTCCATAATAATAATTATCTTTCTTTATTTTTTCACATTTAGGGCCATTGGAGTTCCGTATGATCTTATGATCATAAGGGACTCCAATGGCTCTTAATCGTCTTTGTACAAGCCAATATCTTCTATCTTAATGTTCTTGGTTATGCAAAATATATAATCCCATTGGGTCAGTCATTTCAGCCGAATCTAGAATCCCATAGAGACATCATAAATCCCAACCTGATCTTTTTAAAGCCATTGTTCCCCGTTTCTCAGCAGTAAAGTTGTCCTACATCTCTTTATAATTTCTATGTCATCCTCTGATATATCTGAAGTAAGAGTGGCAAATTTCAATATTTCCTCGAAAAGCTCCCTGGTAATTGAAGGATATATATATATATATATATATATATATATATATATATATATATATATATATATATATATATATATATATATATATATATACATTATTGTCTCGCCATAATTAGTAATCCACTCTCAAAGTAACCCATCTCTTATTATTTTTGAATATCAATTGTATGTTTTTTGATATCCTTTCAGTCCGTTTCTTTGCTGAATATTTAGAAGCAAGTATAAGCACATGCTATTTTATTTTGAACGGTAATTATAATTTTAGGTGAATCAACATTTTCAGTGAAGAAAGAAATGAGCGTCGTTGTAAGTTTTGTTTCTGTTCCGATTTATTCATCGTTTGTAAATTTAACGGATTTGAAGTTTGAAAATTCTTAGTGCAATCAAAACGCAAGTCCAATTTCTATGAAACTCCCAGGTGGCTAATTACTCCCCTTGTCCATCTTCTGGAACACACACACACACACACACACACACACACACACACACACACACACACAGACACACAGACACACAGACACACACACACAGACACACACACACACACACACACACACACACACACACACTAATTTATAAACATAAAAACCAAATGTTCAGGGGCTTCTGTATCGAGGCGACCATTATTTTGGAAAAAAACTGACGTGGGCCATAACAACAGCAGAAAACCTCGTATCTGTAGGACCATTACTTTTTCGGGGTTTCATCTGTCAGCATAAATTCTTGGTGATTAAAAACATATTTCTTCCGTTAAATACTTCTCATTCGCAATTAATCTATTATTCATATGAATTGCAAACACTAAACCAACTAAACATGACGTCATGCGCATGTTTATATCAGGCGTGAATCGTGTAATGCAACTATATAAACATATATATACGGCACAATTTACGTTGACACATCGGTTCCCGGTAGATCATCGAAGTTAAGCAACATTGAGGCTGGTCAGTACTAAAATGGGTAAACATTTTGGAATTTCAGATGTTGTATGTGCTCTCTGCTTATCTCAGCATTGCTTCCAGTTGTCTAACACTTTTCCTTGCCACTGTGCTCAAGCAGTGCCGATTCAGGAGAGGTGTGATTGGGATTGCGTAATCATTGCCTCACAATTACACGCACAGCTGCCCCTGCAGGAGGTATCTATTGTCTCTTAAGACTGAACGGTGACATTGCAAACATATACATATACCGAACGTGTTATATATATATATATATATATATATATATATATATATATATATATATATATATATATATATATATATATATATGTTTCGTGTATAGAATCGGCCAATGAGAAAAAAATACAATAAAATGCAAAAATCCGTGACGTATTGTTATTTATTTAATTTATTTTTTAAAAATTATTTTTATTTGTCTCTGGGGGACCCTTCGTTGCTTAAGTATAAATATATATTTTATTTTAACTCAGAAATTATTGACAATTTTCTGAGCTGAATGATACGAGCAGCGATTTTGTTCAGGTTTATTTTTGCTTGTATTTAATTCAGCCATTTAACGGATTTGAAGTTTGTTGATTAGGGAGGCAATTCAAAAGATTTTCAGTGATGTCCGCATAAACAGCGATAAGAAAGTTACCAAAAAGAACTCGGTTTTGTCACTGGTCGTACGAGACTACAATATAACAGACAACACCTCGGATTTAGTTCTACACAATAATGTAAAAAAAAAAAACGTTAAAGATTTAGTTCTACACAATAATGTAAAAAAAAAAAACGTTAAAGATTTAGTTCTACACAATAATGTAAAAAACAAAAACGTTAAAGATTTAGTTCTACACAATAATGTAAAAAAAAAACGTTAAAGATTTAGTTCTACACAATAATGTAAAAAACAAAAACGTTAAAAATTTAGTTCTACACAATAATGTAAAAAAAAAAACGTTAAAGATTAAGTTCTACACAATAATGTAAAAAAAAAAACGTTAAAGATTTAGTTCTACACAATAATGTAAAAAACAAAAACGTTAAAGATTTAGTTCTACACAATAATGTAAAAAAAAAAACGTTAAAGATTTAGTTCTACACAATAATGTAAAAAAAAAAACGTTAAAGATTTAGTTCTACACAATAATGTAAAAAAAAAACGTTAAAGATTTAGTTCTACACAATAATGTAAAAAAAAAACGTTAAAGATTTAGTTCTACACAATAATGTAAAAAACAAAAACGTTAAAGATTTAGTTCTACACAATAATGTAAAAAAAAAAAACGTTAAAGATTTAGTTCTACACAATAATGTAAAAAAAAAAACGTTAAAGATTTAGTTCTACACAATAATGTAAAAAAAAAACGTTAAAGATTTAGTTCTACACAATAATGTAAAAAAAAAACGTTAAAAATTTAGTTCTACACAATAATGTAAAAAAAAAAACGTTAAAGATTTAGTTCTACACAATAATGTAAAAAAAAAAACGTTAAAGATTTAGTTCTACACAATAATGTAAAAAAAAAAACGTTAAAGATTTAGTTCTACACAATAATGTAAAAAAAAAAACGTTAAAGATTTAGTTCTACACAATAATGTAAAAAAAAACGTTAAAGATTTAGTTCTACACAATAATGTAAAAAAAAAGTTAAAGATTTAGTTCTACACAATAATGTAAAAAAAAAACGTTAAAGATTTAGTTCTACACAATAATGTAAAAAAAAAAAAACGTTAAAGATTTAGTTCTACACAATAATGTAAAAAAAAAACGTTAAAGATTTAGTTCTACACAATAATGTAAAAAAAAAACGTTAAAGATTTAGTTCTACACAATAATGTAAAAAAAAAAAACGTTAAAGATTTAGTTCTACACAATAATGTAAAAAAAAAACGTTAAAGATTTAGTTCTACACAATAATGTAAAAAACAAAAACGTTAAAGATTTAGTTCTACACAATAATGTAAAAAAAAAAAACGTTAAAGATTTAGTTCTACACAATAATGTAAAAAAAAAACGTTAAAGATTTAGTTCTACACAATAATGTAAAAAAAAAACGTTAAAGATTTAGTTCTACACAATAATGTAAAAAAAAAAACGTTAAAGATTTAGTTCTACACAATAATGTAAAAAAAAAACGTTAAAGATTTAGTTCTACACAATAATGTAAAAAAAAAACGTTAAAGATTTAGTTCTACACAATAATGTAAAAAAAAAAACGTTAAAGATTTAGTTCTACACAATAATGTAAAAAAAAAACGTTAAAGATTTAGTTCTACACAATAATGTAAAAAAAAAACGTTAAAGATTTAGTTCTACACAATAATGTAAAAAAAAAAACGTTAAAGATTTAGTTCTACACAATAATGTAAAAAAAAAAAACGTTAAAGATTTAGTTCTACACAATAATGTAAAAAAAAAACGTTAAAGATTTAGTTCTACACAATAATGTAAAAAAAAAAAACGTTAAAGATTTAGTTCTACACAATAATGTAAAAAAAAACGTTAAAGATTTAGTTCTACACAATAATGTAAAAAAAAAACGTTAAAGATTTAGTTCTACACAATAATGTAAAAAAAAAAACGTTAAAGATTTAGTTCTACACAATAATGTAAAAAAAAAAACGTTAAAGATTTAGTTCTACACAATAATGTAAAAAAAAAACGTTAAAGATTTAGTTCTACACAATAATGTAAAAAAAAAAACGTTAAAGATTTAGTTCTACACAATAATGTAAAAAAAAAACGTTAAAGATTTAGTTCTACACAATAATGTAAAAAAAAAAAACGTTAAAGATTTAGTTCTACACAATAATGTAAAAAAAAAAAACGTTAAAGATTTAGTTCTACACAATAATGTAAAAAAAAAAACGTTAAAGATTTAGTTCTACACAATAATGTAAAAAAAAAAACGTTAAAGATTTAGTTCTACACAATAATGTAAAAAAAAAAACGTTAAAGATTTAGTTCTACACAATAATGTAAAAAAAAAAAACGTTAAAGATTTAGTTCTACACAATAATGTAAAAAAAAAAAACGTTAAAGAATTAGTTCTACACAATAATGTAAAAAAAAAAAACGTTAAAGATTTAGTTCTACACAATAATGTAAAAAAAAAAACGTTAAAGATTTAGTTCTACACAATAATGTAAAAAAAAAAACGTTAAAGATTTAGTTCTACACAATAATGTAAAAAACAAAAACGTTAAAGATTTAGTTCTACGTAATAATGTAAAAAAAAAACAAAAAAAAAAACGTTAAAGATTACAGCCAAAGCAGAATGTTAGAAAAATGCGGTATAAACATTAACAATGGTTTTATGTTGTTTTTCTTATACATTATTAAATAAAGAAGCATTTTGAGTTAATACCCAGTTAGTATTACGCATATAAACTTGAAATGTATCCATATTACGTATATAAGCGAAATAAAAACAAGATGGCGCCCGAATTTGACATAATGTCGTGTAATTTTGCTTATTCACATAATGACCCCCACCGACGAAATCTGGTCCAGTTTAGCGTAAAAGAATTAATATTTTTTTCTTTTTACTTTTAGGGCAAAGTTGATCAAGAATATACCAACTTTGTGGGTGGTGGTTTTGTAGTTTTTTAGTTTTAGCCCAACACACAACCGTACACACGTTCACACAGGCAACTTCCCTTTACATTGTTTTAATTATTTTAATATGGTTAGCTTCAGTTGATATAATAGATCGCTTTTAAACATTAATGTGGTATTAATGTGCTTTGTGATATTTTGCTATTTCTGAAATCCAAATTACTCAAACTGGCAACGAGTTATGCCATGAACACGCGAAATAACTACATAACATAGCCAGAAAACAATTCTTCATCTTTTGACAATGACAATAGTAAAATAAAAAGAGAAACATAACTTGGTCTCACATTTTTCTAACAGATTTTTTTTTTTTTTACAAACATTAATGCTTTTCTTTTGAAGAATTGTCCGGTTTTAGTCACCTAAATTATTTAGAGCGATAGCCTTATACATGTGAAATGTCGACATGTGAAAAAAAAGCAGAAAAACTATTTTTCATCTTTCGAAGTGGACAAAGACAATAGCTAAGGAAATATGGTAATATTTACAAATCACGGTCGGAAAAGAACATAAGAAAAAATCCGTGAAGGCTTTAAAAATGGTTTTATGTTGTTTTTGTCAAATAGTATTCAGTGATATTTTTTTTAATAATAAATATTATTAAATGAGGAATCGCTTCGGGTAAAACTATCAGTTTTGTTTTTAGATGAACATGCTATCGGGTCAAATTCGGTGGCCATTTTATTTTGATTTAGTTTATTCATATAATGTTTCAAACGTGTTTTTCTCAATTTCACATGCATGATACTAAATGGATTTTAAATGGAAATGATTCCTCATTTATTAAAATATAACAAAAAAACATAAAATCATTTTTAATGACTATAAAAATTTCATATTTTTCTGACGTCTTATTTTTAGAAACAACTCTGTTTTTATTTCCCATTCAAAACCTTTTCCTTGTTTCTTGGCATGAGGTATAGAGAAGTGGGGTGTCACTAATCTATCAAGTCATCAGTGTGAAATATGCACTTGATTTATAATCATCATAGTTTTTATTATCTATAATATAAATCTCACCAGTCTGTTTAAATGTATGTATGTATGTATGTATGTATGTATGCAATGAAGGCGAATGAACACTTTTTCGGGGTCAACGGCCAACTAGCACCATGGGTGTTTGTGTGTTGGGGTGGAGAGGGCTCCCATAAGCCGTGGTGAAGGCAACCTTTCTAGGAGAAGCAAATCTCTTATTTAAAAAACCATAAAGCGGGAGACCAGTACCCGCATTAAGCTGGTCTGCAGTTTAACTTGTTGCTGGCTATCTTGCTCTTGCTTGTTGTTGGATCTGAACATTTTGAACCGAGAGAGAGACTTAGCTGTCGTACAAAACTAAGACTCTGTAACATCACCTGTGTATAGATACTCCCTCGGGCATTAGTCTATAAAAATGGTCCTGTGGCGCTGGAAAAGTTATGACGCATGGGGCTTGAAATGCTGGAAACATGTAATAATTGATCTCAATGACCGTCTTCAGTATCATGCCTGCGTGAGCGTGTGAATTCACCAATAGAACTAAGAAAAAAAAAAAGGGTCATTTCTGGGCTCATGAACATTAAGTGTCTGAGGGAGTGGCACTCGTCTGACAAGACGTTTGCAATCATGTATGTATGCATATATGTCTGCCTAAAACTTTCGACAGAGGCAACGGATTTTCACGAGATCGATATATTTTTGAAGCTCGACACTCTGGACGATAAATATCAAAAAATTCGCTAAAGCATTAATTTCTTCACCCTCAACTGGACACTTTTTTTTACAGGGAGGGGTCGCTTTTTTCACCAATATTTTCTAAAGTCATTCCCTCTTTTCGATTGACTTGCTTTTATTTAAACCTTCGTCACTTCCGGTTTGGCGATTGACGCAACAGCAAAGACGTCACTTTTTTCACATTCTGTTCCTCCTTCGCAGTTCGAGTTCGAGCCTGCCTTCCTACTATCACTACAGACAACGCCGGATACCTAGACTCGTCTATAATATAAATTTCACCTATCTGCTTAAATGTATTATGTATGTTTGTATGTCTGCCTAAAACTTTCGACAGAGGCGAGGGATTTTACGAGATTGGTATCGTTTTGACGACAAATATAAAAAAATGGCTAAAAACATTCAATCTTTCACCCTCAACTGGGCACTTTTCTACAGGAAGGGGATCGCTTTTTTCGCCGATATTTTCGAAAGCCTTAATTTAAACCTTCGTCACTTCTAGTTTGGCGATGGGCGCAACAGCAAAGACGTCACGGTCTTTTTTCATATTCTTTTACTCCTTCGCTGTACGGGTTCGAGCCTGCCTGCCTAATACAACATTTTTTATGTTTTGCTCAACACACACCTCCAAACACCCGGACAGGCCGGACACCCAGGCTAGGTTAATATAATTCAAACATAAATGTTAATTTACATTCGCAAAAATGTTAAGAGATTAAATAAGAAAAAACACACAAAAAGTCGGCAATTGATTGCCGAAACGAAAACGAATGTAAAAAAAAACAAACAAAAAAACCCGGGCAACGTCAGGTATGTATATTTAGTTTAGAATCAAGACACACAGCGCTGATATTATTACTTCAACTATAAAAACGTTTAAAAGTTTATTATCTGGCTGTCACTAAACGAGAATCACCAGGTAAACATCAGGTGATAAAGCCGGAAAATAAATGTTGCAAACAAGGATGATTAATACTTTGTTTATTTGTGTGTGTGTGTGTGTGTGTGTGTGTGTGTGTGTGTGTGTGATAAGACTTATATATATATATATATATATATATATATATATATATATACAAGCAGAAGTACCCGTCGTTGACTGGGTTCAAAAAAGCCTACAGAAAATGGACTTTGATTGATAAAATTATGATAGGTTATGAAAAGGAGGGGTTGTAAAGAGATCGGTTTTGATACTCAAAAATTTTACCCTAAGCAAAATATGATGAAAGTAAAGATAATTTTCGCGAAAATATATTTTTTTATATCAACTTTGTTTCCATTCGTAGCATAGAGTGACCAACAAAATGATGTTTCCTTACAAAGAGAAAATGCTATATATATCTATATATCTATAAAAGTGAATGTGTCTGTCTGTCTGTGTGTGTATCTGTGTGTGTGTGTACATTTCCCTACGCAATAACTCTGTCAATTTTCAGTCTACAGACTGGAAATTTGGTATGCAGGGCACTGAGATTTGGAAAAATCGATGTGATCGGTTTTCGGCCAGAAATTTGGCTGTTAAGAGGTCAAAACTCAACGAGAACTCTACCAAACTCCTCCGACAATTTTGGGTCTAAACTCTTGAAATTTTAGATATAGGTTCCTTGGACATGGATCTAACTTAAGAACTTGATTCGAGCCCCAAACAATAAATGTTCAGGGGTCGTAATAGGGGACAAATTAAAAAAAATTGACCGTTTTTGGGTTTTTTTTTTTTTTGCTCAGCATACACCTCACACCTGGGCAACGCCGGGCACCCATGCTAGTAATAATATAAATGTACAAGAAATAAATGTCACCATAGTCAATAAAAGTTACTTTTATGGTAGAAAAGTTCATTTTTAAGTAGTTTGTAAAAATTTTTTTTTAATTCACAAACCGGTTTAAAAAAAATCAAAATGGCAGCGACTTTGAAATGGAGAGCCCCGTTTTCAATTTGAAGGAGGGACACCTGAGCATTCTGTGTTAACAATTTAAGAGAGTTGCGTCAACGTACGGAATATTTATAAACATATTTTAATGTTTTCCGTTATTTTGTGCTTGAGGAATATTCGATTATGGCATGTGTCGTTTATATAAAAATTCATTTAAGTAGTTATCGCCTCAAATTTCGTTTTAATTTCGGTTCGCTGAAATTATTCCAAGTAAAGAGCATTAAAAACTATTTCAAAACAAAAAAACATGAACTGAACTTTTATTGACTATGGTAACATTTATTTCTTGTATATTTATTTTTTCGGGTAGTCGTTTGTTGGCCTTTCTGCTAAACACTCTTACTAAATAATATCGACGAAATATCGAAAAAAAAAAAAAAACAGTTTTGAAAAATAATGAAGCTTTACTTACTTTAGTAAAATAATCCGAAACAGCAAAATGGGATATTAAAAAGTAAACACGTAATTACTTCAGTTTTTTAAAACAAAGAATCGATATAAAAATGAATAAGAAGAAAATGGCGCTGTTTTCAAGCAGAACAGCTTCGTTTCAGTTTTACAGTATTGAACAATGTAGTATTGCGCCGTCGGATTCTGGATTGTACTATTATAATGTAAAGAACACACAGAAAGGGTTGTAATCAACTGAATTCCTTCTAGTACACGGACAAAAAAGCTTAAACAGATATATAAATAAAAATAAAAAGGTTATGTGAATGTTTTGAAATGAGACGTAATCACGTGAGCAAGATTTTTTCCTTCTTTTGAGACGATAACAAGTAACGTTCTTATTTGTTATTATTTATCTATTTATCTATTTTCGAAAGAGTGCCACGTGCAAGTGGAGAAGGAAAAAAACAGAGTTATGCAAAATTTGTGTCGAGGATTGTCTTAAGTTCTGACTTTTTTTTGGCTTTCACTTTAATAAGAACGTTAATTTATGAGGTGAATTTATTCGACGCAATATGATTCAACTCAAAAATATAAATAGAAGCTAACGTGAATTAAGATTAAAGTTAAGGTGTTATTGTGGACCCTCACCCCTTTTAAAAAACCTTGTTAAACTTTGTGACATATTTACATTCTATGGAGGTCAGGCGCGAATGAACACCCAATAATTTTATTATACCATATTTCTTCAAACTGAAACATAATTATCAAAGTATACTTACGCAAATAGATATGAAAAGTCATTGTTAAAGTTTGTGCCATATTTTCATGGAGTACAGGCGCGATTCCTATTTAAGTTAAAACATACTTATCAAAGTTTTCCTATGTACATCAATATCAAAAACCCTTGTAAACGTTTTTTTTTTCATTTTTTATTTCCATACTTTGTGGACCAGGCGCGAACGTAGACCCCACAAATTTTATGAATCACCGTTTTGCCAGATGAAACATACCGATTCCTGATCCTCGATACATATTCTATCATTATATGTAATCAGTTTTTTAAAATAGTCAACCATATAGGAGCCTATTCGTGACCACACACACACACACACACACACACACACGCACACACACACACAGACGTTCAGCTTTATATATATATATATATATATATATATATATATATATATATATATATATATATATACTAGCTGTGCCCGGCCATGGGTTGCTGTGGCTCAGTTTGTTTAAATGGAACACAACCCCCCCCCCCAAAAAAAGAGACAAAATGTGTCACATGTAGATGTTCTTAATATTTGTGAATATACAATATTTTAAGGTGTCCCTTTTTCTGTGCAGATGAAGAGATTGTCTGATTTTCTGACTATAGAACACGCAACATATACTTGTCCATGTGAGACGCAATCAGAGTGTAGATGTAAATCACACAAATGTAAAAATTGTCCCTAAGCCTTGTTAATGGTTACTGCAAATGTCAAGCGAATTGTGAATTGCAATATCTTATATTAAAATGAGATATTAGTTTAAATCATTCAATGCACGCTCACTGTCCGTTTTTCCTAAGGTTGACAGAGGGGAAAACATTAATTTTACTATAGACATGTATGTGAGCATGCTCTGGAGAATCTCGTAAATTAAAAAATTTAGCTGATTTTTTTTTCGTATTAAATTAGTGTTTTATTAAAAATGAATCGACAGAAAACAAATAAATCAATAGAAAACTGTTTAAAGAATAAATAAACTAAATGGGAAACCGATAATAATTCAGAAGGAAGAAAGAAAAAAAGGATGTAAAAATGTTGTAGGATAATTTTTAAAACAGGAAATAGTTTGGCAAACATTTTTTTTATTCAAATAAATATCCTTATTTTCGCACATTTGGGGGGATATATTGCTTTCAAATGAGAATATTTGTAAACATTTTGATGCTTCTTTGTTATTTTAGTGAAATTCGGAAATCGAAATATTGATTTTCTAGTTAAAACTATAGTATTTAATAAATTGCCATGTCGCAGTAATAACAGTATCCCCAACTTATGAAAAACGATAAGGTAGAAATTAATTATTAAAGAAAATAGTTTTTGAAGAAATGAGAAATTTCAGCTATTTCCTTTGTGTTTACGTCACATGTCACATGACAAAACATAGCCGAAATCATTTTTTCGTTGAATCATGAAAGACTTAAATAATTGTGACATGACAATTAGGTAAATAACATTGCTTATTGTTGAAATTGACAAAAATGTAAGTAGTTGTCATGGTTTCTTGCTGTCGTTCTTTGTTGGTAGTCAGAGTTTGATGACGATCAGGTGCCACTTGTCTATCCGGGTAATCCTTACCGAGCTTGGTGTTCTGATTCAGAACCCTATTCACGCTGTTTCTCGAATAAAGAGTTTGATGTATTGGCATAACTTTTTTTGCAGTTGTACATATAGCAGGTTGCAGTTTCTTTCTGTCCGAGCAGTGCTCATATTGGGCGATTGTCCTGATCATTGTGCTCAGAGGTATCTTCTGTTCAACACAACGAAAATGAAAATAATTATTTCTGTTTACTTCTGTATTACATCAGTCACTGGCTTTCCATGACCTCACATTACACTGATCTGGTGCTAAGTGGGTTCTTGACCATGCCCACAGGTGTCCCACAGACTAGGAGTGAAGGAGACACCATAGTGCTGTCCCGATACCCAAATATGATGATGATGATGATGATGATGATGATGATGATGATGATGATGATGATGATAATAATAATAATAATAATAATAATAAATCCATGAAGCATAGGACGATTCGGATGACCAAACGGAGAACCATACTAGTGCAAAAAGACGCAGAAAAAGGAACCATCTCCAGCACCTACAAGCCTATAACATGTTTACCTACAATTTGGAAAATACTGAAACACAACTGAGAGAACAAATGTAGCATTCTCTTCATAATCGCAGACTACACCCTGAGGAAAGAAAGAATGCCACAAAAGAAAAAGAGGAACACATTATTATATGTAGACCAAAAAGTCCTAAAGGAGGTAAAAAGTATTTAAAAAACAAAAAAAAAAAAAAAAACGTAGCCCTAGCATGGACCGACAAAAGAAAGCATACGACAGGATCCTGAAAGCATAGATAATAGAATACCTGATAATGTACAAAATACCAAGAAAGATAATCAATTTGATTGAAAATACAAGGAGAACATAGAAACTTAAACTGACAGCTAATGGATAATGCATGACTGAAATTAAAATACACCACTACTATTCATCATAGCCATGATGCCTCTTAATATACTAAGAAAAGTCCAAGCCGGATAAAGTTCACTAATACAGATGAAAGAATGAACCACTTAGTGTACATGGATAACCTAAAACTGTTTGAACCCCCCCCCCAAAAAAAAAACAAGAAGGAACCAAAGGCACTAATAAGCACAGCCAGAATCTTCAGTCAGGCTATCCGAAC